>NW_020863098.1:0-120702 GCF_003713205.1 Coffea eugenioides
TTCTAGAATTGCTGGACCCATGACTAAGTTGATCAAGAAAAGTGGAAAGTTTATATGGAGTCCTAAGTGTGAAGAGAGTTTTCAAGAATTGAAAAGACGTTTGACACGAGCGCCTGTACTAGCTCTGCCAAATGGGAAGGATAGCTTTGTGGTCTACACAGATGCTTCTAAAGAAGGCTTGGGATGTGTTTTAATGCAAAATGACAAAGTGATAGCATATGCCTCTAGGAAATTGAAACTTCATGAAAGAAACTACCCGACTCATGATTTGGAGTTAGCGGCGGTAGTGTTTGCTTACAAAAATGGAGGCTGTGAGGACTCGCAAAAACTATTATTTTATGCCTAATTTATGGCTTAATAAATTATTTAATTGGATTTTATTTCCAAGGAATATTTTCTAGTCTTATTAGACCTAAATACATGGTAATATAACTTCGTTATATTTTTAAAATGATTCGTTTCGAAAATTAATTTCCTAGAGCGCGTTTCGTAAAAATAGTGAATAGTACTTGGAGATTTTATCCGCGTAGTAGCACAATAAGCTTGGAATATTAGAGACTTGTACTATGGTACTAAAATAGGTAATCTTAAGTATAAATATTCAAGTGATAGTTAGTAGTGCAATCGTTATAAGAATTTTTCGAAAGTTCGCGTTATAGCGGTAAAATTGACGGTACGCGTTTTCACACGCGCGACTTCATTTGAGGGACTTTAGACCTTTATTCCGGGACAATTAAGAGTGAATAATATTTATATTAACATGAGTGCATTAGAGGTTTAGTGTACTAGTGAACCAAACGCTCGAGAAATCGAGTCCAAACGCACCCTAAATTACACTATTTCAAGTTGACTTTGAGGTGCATTTTACACCACACAAAGAATCTTCCTTTGGAAGCCAATTGCATCAGCACACTCTCTCTCTCTTTACCTCACTTGGCCGAACAACAAAGAGGAGAAGAACTCTCCATTTGTTCTTCATTTTTCATCTTCAATCCATGCACCAAAATCCACCCAAATCACACCAAACTTGGAGATCTCTTAGCAAACCACTTGGAGACTACATTTAGCTAACAAAAGGCTGCATCTCACGGTTTCTTTGGAGCTTCAAGAGGGCCGAAATTTTCTGGTCTTGCACACCCAAGGAAGAGGTAATGATCAACCCACAAATTCTTGTCTTTTGGAGGTTATATAGCAAGATCAAACTCATGCATGCACTTAGTTACTTGTTTATGGTGTAAAAATGTGATTGTGGGCTCTTGGTATTCCCACACTTGAGTTGTTGTTGCTGATGTGATGATTAATGGTGATTATATTGTTGGTTTAGTGATTATAATGATGCATTAGTGATGGGTAATTAGTGGAAACCTCATTGGGTGTAAGAGGCTAGAACTTCCGATTTTGCCCCTGCTATGTTCGGCCATTTCCAGGCCAAATCTTAATGGTTTAATGGCTTGAATTGGATGTTTATAGGATGTATTAGATGTGTGAAAAATTTCATTGGAAAATATTGAGGGTTGATGGAGCAAATGAATTTTTTTTCGAAACCAGCAAATCTGGAAACTGATTCGCGTATGTCTCTGACCAGCAGTAGTATTTTGGCTATAACTCTGTCCTCGGATGTCGAAATCATGTGCCGTTGGTGGCGTTTGAAACTAGACATTCCTAGCTTTAATTTGGTATAAAATGCACGTTCTGATTCTTTGTGACCAAGTCGAACCAAATGTTTTAAGTTCGCTGTCCTGCCACTCTGTTCATCTGGAATGAAGTGTTCAGGCAGCAACTTGATGCCCGAATTTGAACCAGATGGGTGCCGAATTTGGAAATGATTTCTTCTGTGATATTTTAGTCCTATGAATGTATTTTCCAACGGCGTAAGCCATGCTCGATTTCAAGCTATATTGACTGATTTGTGACTGAATCAAGTGGACTGCTCTGTTTTGGAAAACCATGATGTTTGGACTGGTTTGGAACCAAATCTTGGAGTGAACTTGTTAGTTGATGTTTTTGATATTAAACACTTACCAAAGATATTATGGGTGTATCTTAGACCCTTATTTCACAAATGAACCATGGTTGGATAACTTTCTTGGTTAGACGATTGGAAATTGGGAAATGCAAGTCAAAGGCAGATTGCCTTAGGATTTTTCTTGAACTTTGGTTGACTAATTAACTATCTTACCGAAAGTAGTTTTCCCTGAAATTCGATAGAGAGATACCTTCCATATAGTATTGAAATACTGCCAATTTTGGTGCCGATTCAAGTTCGTTTCGATACCCAATCGAATTACTAAAGTTAGAGGTGTAAATCTGGAAAATTCTCATCCAGTCTTGAATTTGCTCAACTTCGGGCTACCGTATCTCGGTGCTCGAAACTCTGATTCTTGATCCGCTTGTTTTGTTATAAACCTCCCTTGTAACACTAATTGAGCTGTAAATTTCAGAGGCCGGTTTGCAACGTGTGAATCGTGCCGAATTTCCAAAGTTGGCCGAAATCCAACTTAATTCTGCCATGAAAACCAACCCTGCGTTTTCAAGCTCATTTTTGACCACTTTTCACTTCGATTCATGGAAAAGTGTCTTCTAGGAACTTATAGTACTCTCTAAGAGGTTTCCAACGGTATAAAGTTTTCCAATTCTCGACTTATACCGAGCGAGTTATGATTTTTCAAAGATTATCGTAAAAGTGGAAAATTTTCCAATTTCAAAGAAATAGAGTTTTTCAAAAACTCTTTATTCTTTTGATGTTCTTAAATGTTTTGTTTACGATTTTCATGATAAAAACTCAAATAATATTGTACATGATAAAAGGCAAGTTGAACCTCGATTTACGTGTAATTGAGGTTCCCTTTTTCGAAATAATTCTTAGATTGTACTAGTGTACAATCTTTCTTGATAAGTGGGTTAATTGTGTGATTATCCACTATTAAATTGCCAGGCGCGCAAGGAGACCTTCAAGAGGATCTCACCGCGGACACTTGAACTCCCAGAAAATAATTCTTATTGAATTGCTCGGTGAGTGTCAAGTGTATGAATTTGATACTTGCTTATTGTGATACTTGTTGGGAGTTTTAAAAATAAGGGCGGGTGCGTACTTTATCGCACTCGTTCTAATTTCAAATGAATGAATGAATGAAATGTATTGAATGAATGAATGAAATGCAATGTCATGTCATGAATGCTTGTGTCGTTGGAGTGAATCTCCTCGACTACCAAATGAATGGGGGACGCCCAAACTCATAGGCCGTCCTTAGACTCGAGCCAGCAATGGGCTTGGTCGGGGATTTGGACGAGCCATGAGATACACATAAGCTCGACCTAATAAGAGGTCTTGCTTGGCATACTCGTTGAGTATCGCCCAATTATGGTCATTGTGGGCCCTTGGGGTGTACGGTGGACGGAGGAAAGTAAGTGGTGATCTACGGAAATGGAAATACCGACCCGGTTGACAGGAGGGTCAATGCGGGAAGGTATACGAATGACAACGGCAGATCAAGTGGAACTTAGCTCCTGAGAGCTACTATATCCTTGAATTGTTTCTGATTACCTTTCATGTTTGATTGATTGAGTATTGAAAAGACATGGCTTTATTTAGTAAATTTGGGATTGTTATTTGACTAAGTGCTTGCATGTGTGTTCTTGGCCTCACGAGCGTTAGCTCACCCTATAGTTTTGTTTTCCTTAACAGGACCGACTCTTGGAGAAATATGGAGAAACCATCCGTTGTAATTTTGTTAAGACTCCTGTTATATATTTTGACTAGGCCCTGGTTTGGGTTGTGCTTTTGGAAATTGAAAACTTGAAAGGTTTGGGCCCTGATGTGTACTTTGAATTTAAGTCTTTTTATGATTACCGATGTACTGGTTATACATTAAGTGACTTATTAAGCTTGAACGCTTCCGCATTATTGTATTCATGTTGCTCTCATCGAAGTGCTTAATTCGGTTTTAAATTGAATGGAATTGCTTGAGTCCTGGCGAGAGCTGGGCAGGCGTCCGCGGATACCCTTTGGTCCGCCTTAGGGAGATGTGGGGCGTCACAGTTGGTATCAGAGCACTAGGTTAGAGGTCTATATGGGAGACATATTAGATACTCTACCTTTAAGACTCGATACGGGATGATTTAATCCTACCCTAAGTGATACTTGAGGCGAGCTAGCAACTAAGTTAGTCCTACCTCAAGTGACGAATGGGATGAACCAGCTATTAAGATAGACATGCATTGCAGGATATTGGAACTAAGTAGTGATTTAAGTTTCTAACCTGAAAAATATTATTATTGTTATTATTTTGCAGGGATGGCTGACGGAAACGGAGCCCCGGCAGCTAATGGGAATGGCCATGCGAATGGTCATTATGAGCCTCTTAGGACTATCTTCTACCGAGCTCGAGTAGGAGGGGCTCGAGTACGCTACTCACCGTATGATAGATACCCTCGATGTCCGTGTAGGTTGACTTACGCCTACCCGAGTCATGTAGTGCATGCTATGGACGACGAGCGTCGTCAGTTGGTGGATACCAACCGCGCTTTACAGGCTGAGGTAGACGAGCTTAGGCAGATGGTCGGCGCTCAGGGTGAGCGGATTGCCGAGCTCGAGGAGGTGCTAGAGGGTGAGGTAGCCACATCTGCAGTGGTTAACCAGGAGCTTCAGGATACTAGGGCTCGACTCACTAGGCTAGGACGGGATGTCCGTAACCGGGCTTTCGAGATTCTGGCTGATGCGACTAGTTTGGTTGAGGACGCTGCTGAGGTGATTCCTGATGAGGAGGAGGATCCGGAGGAGGATCCCGAGGAGGAGGTTCCTCCTGATAGCCCTGCTATGGACTAGGATCTTGGTCGTTGACCTCTTTTGACTTTTGACTGGTACAGTTAGGACTAGTTAGGGTGACGCGAGTGCTGAGGCCATTGTATTTTGCATGCTTGTGTGGCCTACTTTTGGGCACTTGTTCTTACTTTAGTCTTCTGTGACTAGAAGTATACTTCTGAGCACCTGTGTGCTATATTTTGTGAATTGTCCCTAACTTGCTAATTGTACGAACTTGACATGCTTATGAATGTAAATTATTGTTAATTTCAATGCTTTCTTGGTTAGTTCTAAATTCGATATAATTCTTGTTTTCTGCTTAAATTAATTTATTTCTTGCACTAGGCACGCTTAGACTAATGGAAGGATTAAGGAGTGGTCGAGGCCGTGGGCGAGCGTCTAGACAGGCCCAACCTCAGGGGGATGACCAGGGTTCGGCAACTGGACCGACCCAGGGACAGGAAAACGTTGAGGGTAACCAAGTGGCTACTGCCATCAATAGGATGACTGATATCCTAGAACGTCTAGCGGAGAGACAGGGTCCTGGACCATTTAACCAACCTGGGGGCCAGGATAGGGGAGAGGATAGAGCCCTGGAAAGATTCCTAAAGTTTAACCCGCCTAAGTTTATGGGTGAACCTGACCCCGAAGTAGCGGAGAATTGGTTAGAAAGGATGACCAACATATTCGCCGCTCTAGACTATACTGAGGATAGGCGAGTGAACTTTGCTGCTTTTCAATTTGAGGGAGTAGCCCGTGCTTGGTGGGATTTGATAAAAGGAAAATGGGAAAGAGCTCGAACCCCTTGGACTTGGGAGAATTTCACAAGGGAGTTTAATGAAAAGTTTCTTCCGCCCTTGATCCAAGAGAAAAGGGAGGACGAATTTATTAAGTTGAAACAAGGAACCCTTACGGTAGCAGAGTATGAAGGGAAGTTCACCAAACTTTCCAAATACGCTCCTGAGCTAGTAACCGATGAACGGAGAAGGATTAGAAGGTTCATACAGGGACTTAATGTGGAACTTCAGGAGGGCCTGGCTGCAGCCCAAATCTCTACTTTTACTGAGGCTTTAGAGAAAGCGCAAAGGGTTGAGAATGCAAGATCTCAAGTGAGGGATTTCCACAATAGGAAAAGGAATTTCCCTAGTCGCACTACTGGGCAGAGACCAGTAAGTTTGTACACCCTTCTAAAAAGGGAAGAGGGGAAGGGGGAACGAGAACTGCTGGAGCTTCTAGGGGAGCTCTATCTAGGGGAGGTCGTAGCGGGACGGCTCAAGCTAGGGGGGCACCATCTGTTGGATCGACTGTGACCCCTCAAGTTACTTGTGGGTATTGTGGTAAATCCAACCACTCTGAGAATGACTGCTGGAGAAAGCTGGGAAAATGCTTGCTGTGTGGGAGCACTGAGCATCAAATCGCGAATTGTCCGAAATCGTTGAAGACAGGGGGAAGCCTGCAGAGGCCTGAAAAATCAACCTCTAAGCAGACCAGTGCCGGAGGGAGTCGACCGAAAGTACCGGCTAGGGTCTACGCATTGGACTATCCACAAGCTCCAGATGCGACCGAAGTGGTCGAAGGTACAATTCCAATCTTTCACCGTCTAGCTAGGGTTTTAATTGATCCGGGTGCAACGCACTCTTTTGTAAACCCTGATTTCATGAGTGGAATGGACTTGAAGCCAATTAAGTTACCATATGACTTGGAGGTTAAAACACCCACTGGGGACAAAAGTCTAATTGCTAATATGGTGTATAAGAATAGTGAAATTTGCGTGAGGGAAAGAAAATTGCTGGCCGATTTGATAGGCTTAGCGATTAAAGGATATGATGTGATCCTAGGGATGGATTGGTTAGCCCGTTATAATACCCAACTAAATTGTAGGACGAAAATTGTAGAATTGTGTATTCCAGGTGAGGCAACCCTGAAATTGGATGTGAGGGGTAAGTTAGCCTCATCTGCACTTATTTCGGGAATTCGGGCTAGAAAATTGTTAAGTAAAGGAGCTCAAGGGTATTTGGCTTTTCTTATTAATACCCCTAACGATAAGGTGAATCTGGAGGACACACCGGTAGTAAAAGAATTTTCTGATGTTTTTCCTGAGGAATTGGAGTCTCTACCCCCGGAACGGGAAATAGCTTTTAAAATTGATTTAGCTCCGGGAACAGCACCTATATCAAGGACACCATACAGGATGGCCCCAGCTGAATTGAAGGAGTTGAAATTACAATTACAGGATTTGTTGGAACGAGGTTTTATACGGGAGAGTGATTCCCCGTGGGGAGCCCCAGTTTTGTTTGTAAAGAAGAAAGATGGGAGTTTGAGGTTATGTATAGATTATCGAGGCTTAAATGATGCTACGGTTAAGAATAAATACCCACTACCCCACATTGATGAACTGTTTGACCAACTGCAAGGGGCGGTAGTATTTTCAAAGTTGGATCTAAGGCAAGGTTACTATCAATTGAGGATTTTGGAGAAGGACATACCTAAGACTGCTTTTAACTCAAGGTATGGGCACTTCGAGTTTGCAGTAATGCCTTTTGGGTTAACCAATGCACCTGCCGCTTTCATGGATTTAATGCATAGGGTTTTTAAGCCTTACTTGGACCAATTTGTGGTGATCTTCATTGATGACATTTTGGTGTATTCTAAGAATGTGAAAGATCATGAGAAACATTTGAGAATTGTTTTACAAATCTTGAGGGAACATCAGTTATATGCTAAGTTTAGCAAGTGTGAATTCTGGCTAAAGGAAGTGACTTTCCTAGGACATATAATTTCTAAGGATGGGATTAAAGTGGATCCAGCTAAAGTGGAAGCTGTTTCGAAATGGAAACGACCGGAAAACCCAACGGAAGTTCGGAGTTTTATAGGATTAGCAGGGTATTACCGGAGATTCATCCAGGATTTTTCGAAAATCGCTGGACCTATGACTGAGTTGACCAAGAAAAATGGAAAGTTTATTTGGAATTCTAAGTGTGAAGGAAGTTTTCAGGAGTTGAAAAGACGGTTGACTAGAGCGCCTGTTCTAGCTCTACCAAATGGACATGATAGTTTTGTGGTTTACACCGATGCATCTAAGGAAGGTTTGGGATGTGTTTTGATGCAAAATGATAGAGTGATAGCTTATGCCTCCAGAAAGTTGAAACCGCATGAAGGAAACTATCCGACCCATGATTTGGAGTTAGCGGCTGTGGTCTTTGCTTTGAAGAAATGGAGACACTATTTGTACGGAGTGACATTTGAGGTTTTTACAGATCACAAAAGCCTTAAGTACTTATTTTCTCAGAAGGAACTGAATTTGAGGCAACGTAGATGGATGGAATTTCTGGAAGATTATGACTGCATTATTAAGTACCATCCTGGGAAGGCCAATGTAGTGGCCGATGCTTTGAGCCGTCAGGTACAAATGGCTGGATTGATGGTTAAGGAATTTCGATTGTTGGAGGAAGTTAGTTATTGGAATCCTCGATTAGAACCAAGGAAAGTGATTTTGGGGAATATTGTGATAACCTCCACTCTATTGGAACGTATTAAGGAATCTCAGGAAAAGGACCCTGAAATGCAGAAGTTGGTGGAGAAAGTCAAGATGGGAGACCAGACCGATTTCACTTTGGGATCCGATGGAATATTAAGATTTCGAAATCGGGTGGTTATACCAAAGGATGAAGGGCTTAGAAAAGAAATTTTGGAAGAGGCACACCGATCAAAGTTTACAGTACATCCAGGAGGGAATAAAATGTACCAAGACTTGAAGAGTCTATATTGGTGGAAAAATATGAAGAAGGAAATTGCCCAATTTGTTCAGACATGCTTGGTTTGTCAACAGGTTAAAGCCGAACATCAGAAACCATCTGGACTTTTGCAACCTCTAGAAATACCTGAGTGGAAATGGGAAAATGTTACCATGGACTTTGTATCAGGCTTACCAAGGACACAAAGAGGCCATGATGCCATTTGGGTGATAGTAGATAGATTGACTAAGTCGGCTCATTTTCTGCCGATTAATATGAAATATCCATTGGAGAAGTTGGCCAGATTATACTTGGATGAGATCATTAGACTACATGGTATACCTGTGAGTATTGTGTCGGATAGGGATCCAAGATTTGTTTCGAGGTTTTGGCAAAAGATGCAAGAAGTGTTGGGGACTAAGTTGAACTTTAGTACCACCTATCATCCCCAGACTGATGGACAATCTGAAAGAACGATTCAAACTCTTGAGGACATGTTGAGGACTTGTGTACTGGATTTTGGAGAGAATTGGAGTAAGTTCTTGACTTTAGTGGAATTTGCATATAACAATAGTTTCCACTCTTCTATTCAAATGGCTCCGTATGAGGCACTTTATGGTCGGAAGTGTAGATCCCAATTTGTTGGGATGAAGTAGGTGAACAGAAAATCTTAGACACGACCACTGTATCTTGGATTGAGGAGGCTAATGAAAAGGTGAAATTGGTACGGCAAAGAATTCAAACCGCTCAGAGTAGACAAAAGAGTTATGCCGACAATCGGAGGAAGGATTTGGAGTTCACTGTTGGAGATATGGTATTTCTCAAGATTACGCCTTTAAAAGCAAGTTTGATGTCCGGAAAAGGGAAGAAATTACAACCAAGGTTTGTAGGGCCATATAAGATTATTCAGCGAGTTGGGAATGTAGCCTATAAGCTGGAATTACCACCGAGTTTATCTCGTATTCATAACGTGTTTCATGTGTCCATGCTTAAGAAGTATCATCCAGACCCCTCTCATGTTTTACAACCGGAGAATATTGAGATTGATGAAACCCTGACCTATGAGGAGAGACCGGTAAAACTTCTGGATCGAAAGGTGAAGGAATTGAGGAACAAGCAAATACCACTAGTGAAAGTTCTATGGAAGAACCATGGAGTAGAGGAAGCAACATGGGAAGTTGAAGAGACAATCAGGGAGAAGTATCCAGACTTGTTCACCGACCAAGGTAAATTTCGAGGACGAAATTTTCTTAAGGGGGAGAGGATGTGAGGACTCGCAAAAACTATTATTTTATGCCTAATTTATGGCTTAATAAATTATTTAATTGGATTTTATTTCCAAGGAATATTTTCTAGTCTTATGAGACCTAAACGCATGATAATATAACCTCGTTATATTTTTAAAATGATTCGTTTCGAAAATTAATTTCCTAGAGCGCGTTTAGTAAAAATAGTGAATAGTACTTGGAGATTTTATCCGCGTAGTAGCCCGATAAGTTTGGAATATTAGAGACTTGTACTATGGTACTAAAATAGGTAATCTTAAGTATAAATATTCAAGTGATAGTTAGTGGTGCAATCGTTATAAGAATTTTTCGAAAGTTTCGCGTTATAGCGGTAAAATTGACGGTACGCGTTTTCACACGCGCGACTTCATTTGAGGGACTTTAGACCCTTATTCCGGGACAATTAAGAGTGAATAATATTTACAAGAATATATATGCCTTGGAGGTTTAGTGCACTAGTGAACCAAACGCGCGAGAAAAATCGAGTCCAAACGCACCCTAAATTGCACTATTTCCAGTTGACTTTGAGGTGCATTTTGCACCACACAAAGAATCTTCCTTTGGAAGCCAATTGCATCAGCACTCTCTCTCTCTTCACCTCACTTGGCCGAACAACAAGAAGGAGAAGAGCTCTCCATTGTCTTCATTTTTCATCTTCAATCCATGCACTAAAATCCACCCAAATCACACCAAACTTGGAGATCTCTTAGCAAACCACTTGGAGACTACATCTAACTAAGGAGGAAGGGAACTCTCACGGTTTCTTGGAGCTTCAAGAGGGCCGAAAATTCTGACCTTGCAAACCAAAGGAGTAGGTAATGATCAACTCTTGGATTCTTATCTTTTGGAGATTATATGACAAGATTAAGCTCATACATGCACTTAGTTACTTGTTTATGGTGTAAAAATGTGATTGTGGGCTCTTGGAATTCCCACACTTGGGTTGTTGTTGCTGATGTGATGATTAATGGTGATTATATTGTTGGTTTAGTGATTATAATGATGCATTAGTGATGGGTAATTAGTGGAAACCTCATTGGGTGTAAGAGGCTAAAACTTCCGATTTTGCCCCTGCTATGTTCGGCCATTTCCAGGCCAAATTTTAATGGTTTAATGGCTTGAATTGGATGTTTATAGGATGTATTAGATGTGTGAAAAATTTCATTGGAAAATATTGAGGGTTGATGGAGCAAATGAATTTTTTTTCGAAACCAGCAAATCTGGAAACTGATTCGCGTATGTCTCTGACCAGCAGTAGTATTTTGGCTATAACTCTGTCCTCGGATGTCGAAATCATGTGCCGTTGGTGGCGTTTGAAACTAGACATTCCTAGCTTTAATTTGGTATAAAATGCACGTTCTGATTCTTTGTGACCAAGTCGAACCAAATGTTTTAAGTTCGCTGTCCTGCCACTCTGTTCATCTGGAATGAAGTGTTCAGGCAGCAACTTGATGCCCGAATTTGAACCAGATGGGTGCCGAATTTGGAAATTATTTCTTCTGTGATATTTTATTCCTATGAATTTATTTTCCAACGGCGTAAGCCATGCTCGATTTCGAGCTATATTGACTGATTTGTGACTGAAGCAAGTGGACTGCTCTGTTTTGGAAAACCCTAATGTTTGGACTGGTTTGGAACCAAATCTTGTAGTGAACTTGTTAGTTGATGTTTTTGATATTAAACACTACCAAAGATATTATGGGTGTATCTTAGACCCTTATTTTACAAATGAACCATGGTTGGATAACCTTCTTGGTTGAACGATTGGAAATTTGGGAAATGAAAGTCAAAGGCAGAATGCCTTAGGAATTTTCTTGAACTGCGGTTGGCTCATTAACTACCTTGCCGAAGGTATTTTTCCCCGAAATTCGATAGAGAGATACTTTCCATATATTATTGAAATACTGCCAATTTTGGTGCCGATTCAAGTTCGTTTCGATACCCAATTGAATTACTAAAGTTAGAGGTTCAAATCTGGAAAATTCTCATCCAGTCTTGAATTTCCCCAACTTCGGGCTACCGTATCTCGGTACTCGAAACTCCGATTCTTGATCCGCTTGTTTTGTCATACACTTCACTTGCAACACTAATTGAGCTGAAAATTTCAGGGGCCGGTTTGCAACGTGCGAATCGTGCCGAATTTTCAAAGTTGGCCAAAAACCAACTTCATTCTGCCTTGTAAACTGAAGCTGCGTCTTCAAGCCCATTTTTGACCACTTTCCACTTCGATTCATGGAAAAGTGTCTTCTAGGAACTTATAGTACTCTCTAAGAGGTTTCCAACGGTATAACGTTTTCCAATTCTCGACTTATACCGAGCGAGTTATGATTTTTCAAAGATTATCGTAAAAGTGGAAAATTTTCCAATTTCAAAGAAATAGAGTTTTTCAAAAACTCTTTATTCTTTTGATGTTCTTAAACGTTTTGTTTACGATTTTCATGATAAAAACTCAAATAATATTGTACATGATAAAAGGCAAGTTGAACCTCGATTTACGTGTAATTGAGGTTCCCTTTTTCGAAATAATTCTTAGATTGTACTAGTGTACAATCTTTCTTGATAAGTGGATTAATTGTGTGATTATCCACTATTAAATTGCCAGGCGCGCAAGGAGACCTTCAAGAGGATCTCACCGCGGACACTTGAACTCCCAGAAAATAATTCTTATTGAATTGCTCGGTGAGTGTCAAGTGTATGAATTTGATACTTGCTTATTGTGATACTTGTTGGGAGTTTTAAAAATAAGGGCGGGTGCGTACTTTATCGCACTCGTTCTAATTTCAAATGAATGAATGAATGAATGAAATGTATTGAATGAATGAATGAAATGCAATGTCATGTCATGAATGCTTGTGTCGTTGGAGTGAATCTCCTCGACTACCAAATGAATGGGGGACGCCCAAACTCATAGGCCGTCCTTAGACTCGAGCCAGCAATGGGCTTGGTCGGGGATTTGGACGAGCCATGAGATACACATAAGCTCGACCTAATAAGAGGTCTTGCTTGGCATACTCGTTGAGTATCGCCCAATTATGGTCATTGTGGGCCCTTGGGGTGTACGGTGGACGGAGGGAAGAAAGTGGTGATCTACGGAAATGGAAATACCGACCCGGTTAACAGGAGGGTCAATG
This sequence comes from Coffea eugenioides, assembly GCF_003713205.1. Taxonomy (NCBI): domain Eukaryota; kingdom Viridiplantae; phylum Streptophyta; class Magnoliopsida; order Gentianales; family Rubiaceae; genus Coffea; species Coffea eugenioides. The sequence goes on from NW_020863098.1 coordinate 12,953, forward strand.
CGGGAAAGTATACGAATGACATCGACAGATCGAGTGGAATTTAGCTCCTGAGAGCTACTATATCCTTGAATTGTTTCTGATTACTTTTCCTGTTTGAATAATTGATTTTTGAAAAGACATGGTTTTATTTATTAAATTGGGATTGTTATTTGACTAAGTGATTGCATGTGTGTTCTTGGCCTCACGAGCGTTAGCTCACCCTATAGTTTTGTTTTCCTTAACAGGACCGACTCTTGGAGAAATATGGAGAAACCATCCGTTGTAATTTTGTTAAGACTCCTGTTATATATTTTGACTAGGACCTGGTTTGGGTTGTGCTTTCGGAAATTGAAAACTTGAAAGGTTTGGGCCCTGATGTGTACTTTGAATTTAAGTCGTTTTATGATTACCGATGTACTGGTTATACATTAAGTGACTTATTAAGCTTGAACGCTTCCGCATTATTGTATTCATGTTGCTCTCATCGAAGTGCTTAATTCGGTTTTATATTGAATGGAATTGCTTGAGTCCTGGCGAGAGCTGGGCAGGCGTCCGCGGATACCCTTTGGTCCGCCTTAGGGAGATGTGGGGCGTCACAAAGGTGACACATGTCACCTTTTGGTTTTAAAACTATTCTTTGGTCTCTCCAATGTTCATCCATTTGGTAACCTCTAATTATCTCTTAACACCTAGTAAAGTAATAGCACTTAACACAAAAATCACTTAAGCACCAAAATTTTATCGCACTAGCGGGTCCCACGCTATAATGCGTTTCAAATTTAACATACACTAGCTCATACTAGGAAAATGATTTTAAAACTGTACTTACTCATAAAAATGCATAGAAACTTTAATATTTTAAAGACAAGGATAAAAATGTAGGCAAAAATAAAATAATGCCTAGAAAATGTGAAAATTTTCGGGTTCTTACACTCTCTCCCCCTTAAAAGAATGTCGTCCTCGACATTCCAACTTGTACTATTCAAGTCAAGATATCCCTCAAAAGTCACTCAAGCATTTCCTAGCGAGCACTAAGAGTTACTCTAATCCCACTTGTCGGATTTGCATTCCTACAAGAAATCACTTATATTTCAAACCAGACCCACAATCCGGCATCCTAAACATTAAGCTTAGGATACACTGCAGAGATCTAAAACTTAAGCTCTGATACCACCTGTGACGCCCCACCTCACCCTAGGGCGAACCAAAGGGTTCGGCGGACCGCCTGCCCAGCTCTCGCCGGAACTCAGTCGTTCACTACAGTCCTCAAATAAATTACAAGATAAATCCCAAATATACATCAAAAGTTCCACAATTTACATATACTACAAACTAAAACGTCAAGAGATACAAGCAATACTAATTTCCAACATAAGACAATGGTCCTCAGTTCTCACATAAGTACAAGTACAAGTACAAACTCAAATACTACGCAAATTAAAACTAGAGCTCCAATGGTACAGTAGATCCTCCAACCATTCACACGGAGAACTTTATTACGAATGCTTCCTTCACCTCGAGGCCTGTGGAGGGGAATAAAATAGTTTTGGGGTGAGCTAGAAGCTCAGCGAGTAACTAGTAAAATCAGTAATCAAATCAGTTTCTCAATAGTTCGTTTCAATGATGTCATGATTCAGTAATCAAATGTACGTTTATTGCTCTCGTGAACCAGTGAAATCATGGTACTTAGACGGCCAACGCTCAAGTTGATCAGTTAACAGTGAAACAGTGATAGGGAGCCATTTGCTCCAGGTAAACAGTGGTGGAGCCGTTGGTTCTAAGCGCACGAATTCCAAGTACTCCTTTGAGCCAAAACGTGTCATGAACTCACATACAAGCACACATGATATGCAATCGAATAAATAATGCAAGAAACAGTTCATAAGTAGCTTTGGAACAGTTTGGGGCCACCCACCTCCACGGCTCAGGAACCATCCATCATATATCATTGCCTTGCCCAAATCCAAGGCCTCCAACTCGAAGTCAAAGCAATCAAATACTTTCAAAGATCAGACAGCATGCCCCCTTAATTTTCTTACTTTTCCATCCAACAAGCAACACCAATTCATCTCAAAATCAACCACATACACATCATAAACTATCAAATACACCTTTCGGCACAATATCCATAACTGAAGTTACACTTATCGGATTGAAACGAATCTTATGGCGTTTCGAAGACAAGACATAAATCTACATTTCTTATGAAGACCTCCAAAGCCAAATCATGCATTTTCATGGTCAAAAATGGAAATCTCCACGAAAATAGAAATCTGGGCGCGAAATAGGGCTCATGGGCAGTCAAGGGTATTTCGGTCATTTCACATGCTACAGTGCTCGGATCGAGCTGAAATTTTGCAGGCAACTAATTAACACCATTTTCTGCAACTTACATGTTTTAGGGCTAATTCGGCCTCCAACCTAGCCGAACAGAACCGGGCAGAATAGGGGTTAATTGAAACCCTAATCTGGAATTTCGTATCAAGCTAGAAATTTTACACAACCAATCATTTCCAACATATACCAACTCCATTTTGCACTATAACAAACCATCAATCCATGACTAACCAACACTAAACATATAAAATCAGAAAAATCATGTAAAAATCAGAAATTCATCAATCTCTACCAAAAAACATGAAATCTTCCACAAAATCACCTCTTAAGCCAACACAAGTCACTAACAAACCATTATTAAGAACAAAGAAAGGATTGCTAGACATGATACCTTGAAATCTCAAGAAAGGTGATGACTTAGTCCTTTCCCTTCTCTAATCACACCACCACTACCTCCAATCTTCCTAAGCAAGAAGTTTCTATGGAGTAATTTGAGAAACTAACGGTTGGAACTCAAGATTTGGACTTGGATTTGAAGAAACAAGATGAAACTTTCCTCTCTTTTTCTCTCCTCAATGGCCGGCCAAGATGGAGCAAATGAAGATGATATTTTGATCAATTTTAGCATTTAGTAAAGTTGGTGAATAGTGGTCAAAGTCCAACTTTGACTAAGAAGGTGACACATGTCACCTTTTGGTTTTAAAACTATTCTTTGGTCTCTCCAATGTTCATCCATTTGGTAACCTCTAATTATCTCTTAACACCTAGTAAAGTAATAGCACTTAACACAAAAATCACTTAAGCACCAAAATTTTATCGCACTAGCGGGTCCCACGCTATAATGCGTTTCAAATTTAACATACACTAGCTCATACTAGGAAAATGATTTTAAAACTGTACTTACTCATAAAAATGCATAGAAACTTTAATATTTTAAAGACAAGGATAAAAATGTAGGCAAAAATAAAATAATGCCTAGAAAATGTGAAAATTTTCGGGTTCTCACACTCTCTCCCCCTTAAAAGAATGTCGTCCTCGACATTCCAACTTGTACTATTCAAGTCAAGATATCCCTCAAAAGTCACTCAAGCATTTCCTAGCGAGCACTAAGAGTTACTCTAATCCCACTTGTCGGATTGCATTCCTACAAGAAATCACTTATATTTCAACAGACCCACAATCCGGCATCCTAAACATTAAGCTTAGGATACACTGCAGAGATCTAAAACTTAAGCTCTGATACCACCTGTGACGCCCCACCTCACCCTAGGGCGAACCAAAGGGTTCGGCGGACCGCCTGCCCAGCTCTCGCCGGGACTCAGTCGTTCACTACAGCCCTCAAATAAATTACAAGATAAATCCCAAATATACATCAAAAGTTCCACAATTTACATATACTACAAACTAAAACGTCAAGAGATACAAGCAATACTAATTTCCAACATAAGACAATGGTCCTCAGTTCTCACATAAGTACAAGTACAAGTACAATCTCAAATACTACGCAAATTAAAACTAGAGCTCCAATGGTACAGTAGATCCTCCAACCATTCACACGGAGAACTTTATTACGAATGCTTCCTTCACCTCGAGGCCTGTGGAGGGGAATAAAATAGTTTTGGGGTGAGCTGGAAGCTCAGCGAGTAACCAGTAAAATCAGTAATCAAATCAGTTTCTCAATAGTTCGTTTCAATGATGTCATGATTCAGTAATCAAATGTACGTTTATTGCTCTCGTGAACCAGTGAAATCATGGTACTTAGACGGCCAACGCTCAAGTTGATCAGTTAACAGTGAAACAGTGATAGGGAGCCATTTGCTCCAGGTAAACAGTGGTGGAGCCGTTGGTTCTAAGCGCACGAATTCCAAGTACTCCTTTGAGCCAAAACATGTCATGAACTCACATACAAGCACACATGATATGCAATCGAATAAATAATGCAAGAAACAGTTCATAAGTAGCTTTGGAACAGTTTGGGGCCACCCACCTCCACAGCTCAGGAACCATCCATCATATATCATTGCCTTGCCCAAATCCAAGCCCTCCAACTCGAAGTCAAAGCAATCAAATACTTTCAAAGATCAGACAGCATGCCCCCTTAATTTTCTTACTTTTCCATCCAACAAGCAACACCAATTCATCTCAAAATCAACCACATACACATCATAAACTATCAAATACACCTTTCGGCACAATATCCATAACTGAAGTTACACTTATCGGATTGAAACGAATCTTATGGCGTTTCGAAGACAAGACATAAATCTACATTTCTTATGAAGACCTCCAAAGCCAAATCATGCATTTTCATGGTCAAAAATGGAAATCTCCACGAAAATAGAAATCTGGGCGCGAAATAGGGCTCATGGGCAGTCAAGGGTATTTCGGTCATTTCACATGCTACAGTGCTCGGATCGAGCTGAAATTTTGCAGGCAACTAATTAACACCATTTTCGACAACTTACATGTTTTAGGGCTAATTCGGCCTCCAACCTAGCCGAACAGAACCGGGCAGAACAGGGGTTAATTGAAACCCTAATCTGGAATTTCGTATCAAGCTAGAAATTTTACACAACCAATCATTTCCAACATATACCAACTCCATTTTGCACTATAACAAACCATCAATCCATGACTAACCAACACTAAACATATAAAATCAGAAAAATCATGCAAAAATCAGAAATTCATCAATCTCTACCAAAAAACATGAAATCTTCCACAAAATCACCTCTTAAGCCAACACAAGTCACTAATAAACCATTATTAAGAACAAAGAAAGGATTGCTAGACATGATACCTTGAAATCTCAAGAAAGGTGATGACTTAGTCCTTTCCCTTCTCTAATCACTCCACCACTACCTCCAATCTTCCTAAGCAAGAAGTTTCTATGGAGTAATTTGAGAAACTAACGGTTGGAACTCAAGATTTGGACTTGGATTTGAAGAAACAAGATGAAACTTTCCTCTCTTTTTCTCTCCTCAATGGCCGGCCAAGATGGAGCAAATGAAGATGATATTTTGATCAATTTTAGCATTTAGTAAAGTCGGTGAATAGTGGTCAAAGTCCAACTTTGAATAAGAAGGTGACACATGTCACCTTTTGTTTTTAAAACTATCCTTTGGTCTCTCCAATGTTCATCCATTTGGTAACCTCTAATTATCTCTTAACACCTAGTAAAATAATAGCACTTAACACAAAAATCACTTAAGCACCAAAATTTTATCGCACTAGCGGGTCCCACGCTATAATGCGTTTCAAATTTAACATACACTAGCTCATACTAGGAAAATGATTTTAAAACTGTACTTACTCATAAAAATGCATAGAAACTTTAATATTTTAAAGACAAGGATAAAAATGTAGGCAAAAATAAAATAATGCCTAGAAAATGTGAAAATTTTCGGGTTCTCACACTCTCTCCCCCTTAAAAGAATGTCGTCCTCGACATTCCAACTTGTACTATTCAAGTCAAGATATCCCTCAAAAGTCACTCAAGCATTTCCTAGCGAGCACTAAGAGTTACTCTAATCCCACTTGTCGGATTTGCATTCCTACAAGAAATCACTTTATTTCAAACCAGACCCACAATCCGGCATCCTAAACATTAAGCTTAGGATACACTGCAGAGATCTAAAACTTAAGCTCTGATACCACCTGTGACGCCCCACCTCACCCTAGGGCGAACCAAAGGGTTCGGCGGACCGCCTGCCCAGCTCTCGCCGGGACTCAGTCGTTCACTACAGTCCTCAAATAAATTACAATAATCCCAAATATACATCAAAAGTTCCACAATTTACATATACTACAAACTAAAACGTCAAGAGATACAAGCAATACTAATTTCCAACATAAGACAATGGTCCTCAGTTCTCACATAAGTACAAGTACAAGTACAATCTCAAATACTACGCAAATTAAAACTAGAGCTCCAATGGTACAGTAGATCCTCCAACCATTCACACGGAGAACTTTATTACGAATGCTTCCTTCACCTCGAGGCCTGTGGAGGGGAATAAAATAGTTTTGGGGTGAGCTAGAAGCTCAGCGAGTAACCAGTAAAATCAGTAATCAAATCAGTTTCTCAATAGTTCGTTTCAATGATGTCATGATTCAGTAATCAAATGTACGTTTATTGCTCTCGTGAACCAGTGAAATCATGGTACTTAGACGGCCAACGCTCAAGTTGATCAGTTAACAGTGAAACAGTGATAGGGAGCCATTTGCTCCAGGTAAACAGTGGTGGAGCCGTTGGTTCTAAGCGCACGAATTCCAAGTACTCCTTTGAGCCAAAACATGTCATGAACTCACATACAAGCACACATGATATGCAATCGAATAAATAATGCAAGAAACAGTTCATAAGTAGCTTTGGAACAGTTTGGGGCCACCCACCTCCACGGCTCAGGAACCATCCATCATATATCATTGCCTTGCCCAAATCCAAGCCCTCCAACTCAAAGTCAAAGCAATCAAATACTTTCAAAGATCAGACAGCATGCCCCCTTAATTTTCTTACTTTTCCATCCAACAAGCAACACCAATTCATCTCAAAATCAACCACATACACATCATAAACTATCAAATACACCTTTCGGCACAATATCCATAACTGAAGCTACACTTATCGGATTGAAACGAATCTTATGGCGTTTCGAAGACAAGACATAAATCTACATTTCTTATGAAGACCTCCAAAGCCAAATCATGCATTTTCATGGTCAAAAATGGAAATCTCCACGAAAATAGAAATCTGGGCGCGAAATAGGGCTCATGGGCAGTCAAGGGTATTTCGGTCATTTCACATGCTACAGTGCTCGGATCGAGCTGAAATTTTGCAGGCAACTAATTAACACCATTTTCGACAACTTACATGTTTTAGGGCTAATTCGGCCTCCAACCTAGCCGAACAGAACCGGGCAGAACAGGGGTTAATTGAAACCCTAATCTGGAATTTCGTATCAAGCTAGAAATTTTACACAACCAATCATTTCCAACATATACCAACTCCATTTTGCACTATAACAAACCATCAATCCATGACTAACCAACACTAAACATATAAAATCAGAAAAATCATGCAAAAATCAGAAATTCATCAATCTCTACCAAAAAACATGAAATCTTCCACAAAATCACCTCTTAAGCCAACACAAGTCACTAATAAACCATTATTAAGAACAAAGAAAGGATTGCTAGACATGATACCTTGAAATCTCAAGAAAGGTGATGACTTAGTCCTTTCCCTTCTCTAATCACTCCACCACTACCTCCAATCTTCCTAAGCAAGAAGTTTCTATGGAGTAATTTGAGAAACTAACGGTTGGAACTCAAGATTTGGACTTGGATTTGAAGAAACAAGATGAAACTTTCCTCTCTTTTTCTCTCCTCAATGGCCGGCCAAGATGGAGCAAATGAAGATGATATTTTGATCAATTTTAGCATTTAGTAAAGTCGGTGAATAGTGGTCAAAGTCCAACTTTGAATAAGAAGGTGACACATGTCACCTTTTGGTTTTAAAACTATCCTTTGGTCTCTCCAATGTTCATCCATTTGGTAACCTCTAATTATCTCTTAACACCTAGTAAAATAATAGCACTTAACACAAAAATCACTTAAGCACCAAAATTTTATCGCACTAGCGGGTCCCACGCTATAATGCGTTTCAAATTTAACATACACTAGCTCATACTAGGAAAATGATTTTAAAACTGTACTTACTCATAAAAATGCATAGAAACTTTAATATTTTAAAGACAAGGATAAAAATGTAGGCAAAAATAAAATAATGCCTAGAAAATGTGAAAATTTTCGGGTTCTCACACTCTCTCCCCCTTAAAAGAATGTCGTCCTCGACATTCCAACTTGTACTATTCAAGTCAAGATATCCCTCAAAAGTCACTCAAGCATTTCCTAGCGAGCACTAAGAGTTACTCTAATCCCACTTGTCGGATTTGCATTCCTACAAGAAATCACTTATATTTCAAACCAGACCCACAATCCGGCATCCTAAACATTAAGCTTAGGATACACTGCAGAGATCTAAAACTTAAGCTCTGATACCACCTGTGACGCCCCACCTCACCCTAGGGCGAACCAAAGGGTTCGGCGGACCGCCTGCCCAGCTCTCGCCGGAACTCAGTCGTTCACTACAGTCCTCAAATAAATTACAAGATAAATCCCAAATATACATCAAAAGTTCCACAATTTACATATACTACAAACTAAAACGTCAAGAGATACAAGCAATACTAATTTCCAACATAAGACAATGGTCCTCAGTTCTCACATAAGTACAAGTACAAGTACAATCTCAAATACTACGCAAATTAAAACTAGAGCTCCAATGGTACAGTAGATCCTCCAACCATTCACACGGAGAACTTTATTACGAATGCTTCCTTCACCTCGAGGCCTGTGGAGGGGAATAAAATAGTTTTGGGGTGAGCTAGAAGCTCAGCGAGTAACCAGTAAAATCAGTAATCAAATCAGTTTCTCAATAGTTCGTTTCAATGATGTCATGATTCAGTAATCAAATGTACGTTTATTGCTCTCGTGAACCAGTGAAATCATGGTACTTAGACGGCCAACGCTCAAGTTGATCAGTTAACAGTGAAACAGTGATAGGGAGCCATTTGCTCCAGGTAAACAGTGGTGGAGCCGTTGGTTCTAAGCGCACGAATTCCAAGTACTCCTTTGAGCCAAAACATGTCATGAACTCACATACAAGCACACATGATATGCAATCGAATAAATAATGCAAGAAACAGTTCATAAGTAGCTTTGGAACAGTTTGGGGCCACCCACCTCCACGGCTCAGGAACCATCCATCATATATCATTGCCTTGCCCAAATCCAAGCCCTCCAACTCGAAGTCAAAGCAATCAAATACTTTCAAAGATCAGACAGCATGCCCCCTTAATTTTCTTACTTTTCCATCCAACAAGCAACACCAATTCATCTCAAAATCAACCACATACACATCATAAACTATCAAATACACCTTTCGGCACAATATCCATAACTGAAGCAACACTTATCGGATTGAAACGAATCTTAAGGCGTTTCGAAGACAAGACATAAATCTACATTTCTTATGAAGACCTCCAAAGCCAAATCATGCATTTTCATGGTCAAAAATGAAATCTCCACGAAAATAGAAATCTCGGCGCGAAATAGGGCTCATGGGCAGTCAAGGGTATTTCGGTCATTTCACATGCTACAGTGCTCGGATCGAGCTGAAATTTTGCAGGCAACTAATTAACACCATTTTCTACAACTTACATGTTTTAGGGCTAATTCGGCCTCCAACCTAGCCGAACAGAACCGGGCAGAATAGGGGTTAATTGAAACCCTAATCTGGAATTTCGTATCAAGCTAGAAATTTTACACAACCAATCATTTCCAACATATACCAACTCCATTTTGCACTATAACAAACCATCAATCCATGACTAACCAACACTAAACATATAAAATCAGAAAAATCATGCAAAAATCAGAAATTCATCAATCTCTACCAAAAAACATGAAATCTTCCACAAAATCACCTCTTAAGCCAACACAAGTCACTAATAAACCATTATTAAGAACAAAGAAAGGATTGCTAGACATGATACCTTGAAATCTCAAGAAAGGTGATGACTTAGTCCTTTCCCTTCTCTAATCACTCCACCACTACCTTCAATCTTCCTAAGCAAGAAGTTTCTATGGAGTAATTTGAGAAACTAACGGTTGGAACTCAAGATTTGGACTTGGATTTGAAGAAACAAGATGAAACTTTCCTCTCTTTTTCTCTCCTCAATGGCCGGCCAAGATGGAGCAAATGAAGATGATATTTTGATCAATTTTAGCATTTAGTAAAGTCGGTGAATAGTGGTCAAAGTCCAACTTTGAATAAGAAGGTGACACATGTCACCTTTTGGTTTTAAAACTATCCTTTGGTCTCTCCAATGTTCATCCATTTGGTAACCTCTAATTATCTCTTAACACCTAGTAAAATAATAGCACTTAACACAAAAATCACTTAAGCACCAAAATTTTATCGCACTAGCGGGTCCCACGCTATAATGCGTTTCAAATTTAACATACACTAGCTCATACTAGGAAAATGATTTTAAAACTGTACTTACTCATAAAAATGCATAGAAACTTTAATATTTTAAAGACAAGGATAAAAATGTAGGCAAAAATAAAATAATGCCTAGAAAATGTGAAAATTTTCGGGTTCTCACACTCTCTCCCCCTTAAAAGAATGTCGTCCTCGACATTCCAACTTGTACTATTCAAGTCAAGATATCCCTCAAAAGTCACTCAAGCATTTCCTAGCGAGCACTAAGAGTTACTCTAATCCCACTTGTCGGATTTGCATTCCTACAAGAAATCACTTATATTTCAAACCAGACCCACAATCCGGCATCCTAAACATTAAGCTTAGGATACACTGCAGAGATCTAAAACTTAAGCTCTGATACCACCTGTGACGCCCCACCTCACCCTAGGGCGAACCAAAGGGTTCGGCGGACCGCCTGCCCAGCTCTCGCCGGGACTCAGTCGTTCACTACAGTCCTCAAATAAATTACAAGATAAATCCCAAATATACATCAAAAGTTCCACAATTTACATATACTACAAACTAAAACGTCAAGAGATACAAGCAAATACTAATTTCCAACATAAGACAATGGTCCTCAGTTCTCACATAAGTACAAGTACAAGTACAATCTCAATACTACGCAAATTAAAACTAGAGCTCCAATGGTACAGTAGATCCTCCAACCATTCACACGGAGAACTTTATTACGAATGCTTCCTTCACCTCGAGGCCTGTGGAGGGGAATAAAATAGTTTTGGGGTGAGCTAGAAGCTCAGCGAGTAACCAGTAAAATCAGTAATCAAATCAGTTTCTCAATAGTTCGTTTCAATGATGTCATGATTCAGTAATCAAATGTACGTTTATTGCTCTCGTGAACCAGTGAAATCATGGTACTTAGACGGCCAACGCTCAAGTTGATCAGTTAACAGTGAAACAGTGATAGGGAGCCATTTGCTCCAGGTAAACAGTGGTGGAGCCGTTGGTTCTAAGCGCACGAATTCCAAGTACTCCTTTGAGCCAAAACGTGTCATGAACTCACATACAAGCACACATGATATGCAATCGAATAAATAATGCAAGAAACAGTTCATAAGTAGCTTTGGAACAGTTTGGGGCCACCCACCTCCACGGCTCAGGAACCATCCATCATATATCATTGCCTTGCCCAAATCCAAGGCCTCCAACTCGAAGTCAAAGCAATCAAATACTTTCAAAGATCAGACAGCATGCCCCCTTAATTTTCTTACTTTTCCATCCAACAAGCAACACCAATTCATCTCAAAATCAACCACATACACATCATAAACTATCAAATACACCTTTCGGCACAATATCCATAACTGAAGCTACATTTATCGGATTGAAACGAATCTTATGGCGTTTCGAAGACAAGACATAAATCTACATTTCTTATGAAGACCTCCAAAGCCAAATCATGCATTTTCATGGTCAAAAATTGAAATCTCCACGAAAATAGAAATCTCGGCGCGAAATAGGGCTCATGGGCAGTCAAGGGTATTTCGGTCATTTCACATGCTACAGTGCTCGGATCGAGCTGAAATTTTGCAGGCAACTAATTAACACCATTTTCGACAACTTACATGTTTTAGGGCTAATTCGGCCTCCAACCTAGCCGAACAGAACCGGGCAGAACAGGGGTTAATTGAAACCCTAATCTGGAATTTCGTATCAAGCTAGAAATTTTACACAACCAATCATTGCCAACATATACCAACTCCATTTTGCACTATAACAAACCATCAATCCATGACTAACCAACACTAAACATATAAAATCAGAAAAATCATGCAAAAATCAGAAATTCATCAATCTCTACCAAAAAACATGAAATCTTCCACAAAATCACCTCTTAAGCCAACACAAGTCACTAATAAACCATTATTAAGAACAAAGAAAGTATTGCTAGACATGATACCTTGAAATCTCAAGAAAGGTGATGACTTAGTCCTTTCCCTTCTCTAATCACTCCACCACTACCTTCAATCTTCCTAAGCAAGAAGTTTCTATGGAGTAATTTGAGAAACTAACGGTTGGAACTCAAGATTTGGACTTGGATTTGAAGAAACAAGATGAAACTTTCCTCTCTTTTTCTCTCCTCAATGGCCGGCCAAGATGGAGCAAATGAAGATGATATTTTGATCAATTTTAGCATTTAGTAAAGTCGGTGAATAGTGGTCAAAGTCCAACTTTGAATAAGAAGGTGACACATGTCACCTTTTGGTTTTAAAACTATCCTTTGGTCTCTCCAATGTTCATCCATTTGGTAACCTCTAATTATCTCTTAACACCTAGTAAAATGTGAGAACCCGTAAAACCCTAATTATTTTCTTAGGGTTTAGTTCCCTTTAATTGCATGTTTTCTGCATTTTCTGGTTTAGAAATATTTTCTTAGTGGATTTTATGAGTAATTATAGTTTTAAGATGAGTTTTCTCGTCCTGGATAGTTTTTAGAAAATTAAGAATATCTTTTGGACGTGGGACCCACTAGTGCGAAAAGTTCGGAAAAATTCGGCCAATAAGGTTAAGTTTCGGATACTGTGTGAAATTTATCGGGTGTTAAGAGATAAGTAGAATGTGTGAAGTGATTGATGTGAGAGGGAAAAAGAAAGATAAGAATGCATTAATGAGTGTGACAAGTGTCACAATATGGTTGGTTGTGACTTAAGAAACACTATTCACCTTTTGACAATTTTTTGACTTTTACTACTTGAGTTAAATATCTCAAAAATTACAAAAAAATTCACTCTTCTCCCTTCCCTCTTGGCCGGCCACCTTGAAGCTCAAAAGAAGGAAAACTCTTCCAAATTCTAGCCTCCATATAGCTCAAATCTTCCAAGAAAATTACTTAAACTAGTTTCTACTCCATAAAACCTTACCTTCTAGTGCTAGGGTTGTAGTGAAGTTTGTTTGAAGAGCAAAGGTGTCCACAATCCCTCTCTCTCTTGATTTCTTGGTAAGTGTTGCTTGAACACCCTACTACCTCTAATAATGGTTATATGATGCTTAGAAGTGGCTTGAGTGTTTGAAAATGTGATTTATCTCTTGATTTGGCTTGTTTTGGTGAAGTTTTTATTTTCTTGGGAATTTTTCTGGTTTAATATGATCTTGATGTTGGGGGCTTGTATGATGAATTGTAATGGTTGGAAATGACTCTAGTGAGTGTGAATTGTGGTTAAATGCAATCAATTTTGGATTTGGAATGAAATGTGAGAAGTTAGGGTTCATGAACCCCTATTCTGTCCGAAATTTTAGGTCATAGATAGAGGCCGAATTGGACTTTGCTCAAAACACGAAAGTTGTAGGTATTGGTAAGTATGAAGTGCCTACAAAATTTCAGGGCATTTGGAGTAGTATAGAGAGAGTTATGCCGTTTTTACTGTTGCTGTTTTTGGTGAACAGAATGTGCGGAACTGCGATAGTAATTGCCTATTTTGACTGGAATTGGTTTGGATTTTGAAGTTGGTGTCTTCTGATGAAATGTAGCTGGATGTCTTAGCTAACTTATTCCTTTGGAATTTCGGCATTTGGACTTGTATAGACTGAGTTATAGTAATTACAGTTTTGTGTGATTTGCAAACCTGTTTTGGGAATTCTGGTATAGTATTTTGCATATTTGACCTAGTTGTGTTAGGAACTGGATTGAGTGACCTTCTACATTGTTGTAGCTCTGTTTCTTGGCTTCGAAACGGTGGGTCTTACACCCCCATCCGATAATCGTAGTGAATTTGACGCCATTACCGTAAAATAAGGGCAAAACAGTTTTTCTATTTGGGGCCAAGACTAATGCTATTTCTAATTTCTGGTTTGCTATCATGCTTATTTATGCATATGAGACCCTATTGGGGTTGTGTTCAGCATTGTTTTATGACTCGTCGTCGAGTCTCTCTTAGGGCTTGCTTTCATTTTGGTTGTTTCCTAGCTAACTTTTGTACTTGTACCACTTTGAGCCCTGTACGGCTTTTGGGAAATGAGATGAATTTTGTGTGAGATGTTGGGACTGATTTGAGGATAGAATGAAGCCTTAATGGCTGGAAAAGTAAGAAATTTAGGGGAAGTGCTGCCCGATTTTCTAGGCCGTTTGGTTCTTTTAAGTTGGATTTGCCTTTTGGTAGAAATGAAAGGGCTTTTGGGTTGTTTGCGCCTAGGTCTTCATGCTACCTTTTCGTTTCCAAGGGAATCGTGTTTTTGCATTCTTGCACTAGTATTTATTTGGCAAGGCGTACGACGTGTAGTCGAGCCTCACATGTGCATTCTGTTTACTCGATTCTGGAAGTAAAACCTTCAATTGGTTTATTTTGGTTATTTTAGGGTTTCTTGGCGATTAAGGCCAATCTGAAGTGAAAACTTTTGAAGTTGAGCCGGTGAGTGTACCACTCCCCTCCATTGCTGTTTAACTTGATTTCTGCTCTGTAATTTGTTTAATTTGTTTGAGACGAGGGTGTACTTTATCACACTCGTTCTCTTGTCTGTTCATATGCCAATTTTGAGTGCCTATCTGAATCTGCTATCTGAATCTGCTATTCTGTATCTGTATCTGAATCTGTTATCTGTGTCTGCATCTGTTCGAAATTTCTATGACCTATGAGCTCAATCCTGTGGCTAAGTTATTCGAGTCGGGCCGGCAAGGGCCTGGACGATTAGATAACGAACCACGGTAGTCTGTTCGGGGATTTTGGGTATTGAGACCCTTGATTCCGGGTATACTCGAGTATTACCATTTCTGTTCGGTTACGGTGAGCGGGCCCGGTAAAGGGGTGTTTGGTGGACGGAATTCGGTGTAAAGAGGGGTCTACGGACGCGTTGGTTCTATATGCGTTGACGGAGAGTCAACCGGTTTAGATCAAGTACTGCACTGGAAATTTGGCTCCTGAGAGCCACCCGTATCCTTCTGATTTGAATCATTGGTTCTTTTGCTTTACATCTGGCATGTGTACTTGATTTGATTTGCTAAAAGTGAACTGCCATGATTTTATTGCTATCTGTTTGGTACCTCATTGAGCGCAAGCTCACCCCGTTCTGTTCCTTTTGTTTTCCTTACAGGAAAAATAAATACTTTTGGACTGGATTTGATAATCGGTTGCCGACTTGAGCTAGTTGAACATATCTTTTATATAGCTCATGTATTAAAACCCTAAGTGTACTTTTGGGGCGTTTCTCTTTTGATTTGGCAAACCGTGTATATGTATTATCTTTTGAAAGCTTTTGTATGTCATTTTGATTTGTAAACGCTAAAGTTCAGATGTAAATGTTTGTTAGCTATTTCGGTTGGGTTCTGACGGGTCGGTTACTATTCATGGCCGGCTCCGGATTTCATTTCATTTTATCTTGGGTTGTTTTTCTATTTTGATTTGTTTACGCGAGTTTGTAAGTTCCGGATTGAAGCGGATAGCTCTAATCTGATCCGTAGTCCTGGCGAGAGCTGGGCAGACAGTCCGCTAACCCCTTTGGTTCGCCTTAGGGGAAAGTGGGGCTGTTACAAGTGGTATCAGAGCCACTTCGCGTGGTCTCTGCGCGGAGTGAGACTGGGCCAAGTGGTGTTGTGGTCCTAATTTCATGAATATGTCTAAGTGCTCGTTTGAGCGTAAGTTATGAACCGGGCATGTGATAAGTGTACGAATCATTATCATAGGACTCGAGGAAGCTAGGTATGTATGTCGGGTAGGAATCTTTAATAAGGATGGTTTACTCTTGGGACCGGCCGGCTCGAGTTGTGAATTATCTTAGATGGGATTCTTGCGCCCGGATACGAAAGATATGAGGGCCTAGGTTAGAAAGGATTTGGTGAACTAGAAAGGCCATTCCTCGGTGGATCGTTTATGTTTGTACCTGACTTAACTGGCTGTATATATGTGTGTGGCTTAATTTTGACCGACTTGTATATATATGTTGTGATCATGTTTGCAATGTATAAATGTGTGTTAATGTGAAAGTTTTGCGTATTACTTACATGCTTTGATACTGCTTTGGTTTAGCATTCTTGCCTAGACCAAGTGAAACTTATGGAAGGAACACGAAGTGGTCGGGGACGTGGGCGCGGAACTAGACAACCCACGCCGGTTAGGGAAACGGGGGAAACCTCTACTGGACCCAATCCTGAACCCCAAATAGACCCCAATGTGCAGATAGCTGCCGCTATGCAGCAAATGACAAACCTACTAGCACAAGTAGTACAACAACAGGGCCAAAACCCAAACCCTAATCCTGGAAACCCTGGTAACCATATCGAGAGCGAAGACAGAGCTCTCGAACGATTCCAGAAGTTCGCTCCGCCAAAGTTCGTTGGGGGACCTGACCCAGACGTTGCCGAAAGATGGCTTGAGAAAATGGTTGATATATTCGCGGCCCTACACTACCCTGACGAAAGGCAGGTCACTTTTGCCGTGTTCCAACTGGAGGGAGCTGCCCGTTCCTGGTGGAATGTAATTAGACAGAAATGGGAGCGGGAGCAGACGCCTAGGACTTGGGTGAACTTCATCCGAGAATTTAATGCAAAGTTTTTCCCTCCTCTAGTCCAGGAGAGGAAGGAGGACGAGTTTATCCGGCTCCGGCAAGGGGCTCAGACTGTGGCGGAATATGAGAGTCAATTCACCCGCCTATCCAAATTTGCGCCCGAACTCATCATGACCGAGCAGCGGCGATTAAGGCGTTTTATCCAAGGCTTGAACGTAGAAATTCAAAAAGATCTGGCGGTAGCCCAACTTAATGCCTTTAGTGATGCGGTGGAAAAAGCCCAGCGCGTTGAAACTGCAGCGTTACAAGTTAGAAACTTCCAAGCAAGAAAAAGGGGTTTTCCGGGGAGCAGCTCAGAACAAGCAGATAATAGTACAATCTCTAAAGTTCGCAAGGGAAATGGGGAAGCACGGCAACCAGGGGTGTCGCGTGATGTCCCTCAGGGAGGACTGGTCTCTGCTACTCGTGGTCCCTGTGGATATTGCGGAGGGCCAAGTCATACGGAAACAAATTGCTGGAAGAAAGAAGGAAAATGCTTGCGCTGTGGAAGCGCTGAACATCGGATTGCTAACTGTCCAGCTCGCCTGCGCGAGCGGAGAGGGATTCTGCCACCGACCAAGCCCAATTCTCAGCAACCCGCCAAGAACAACCCTGGACAGACGAAAGGAGAAGGGACGGGATCGAAGGCACCAGCTCGAGTATATTCTCTAGAGCAGCATCAGGTCCCTGACTCGTCTGAGGACGCAGAAGGTACGATCCGTTGGGTACCTTAGATTTGATGGATTCCGCTGATAAGGAATTTCGAGGACGAAATTCTTTTAAGGGGGGGAGAGTGTGAGAACCCGTAAAACCCTAATTATTTTCTTAGGGTTTAGTTCCCTTTAATTGCATGTTTTCTGCATTTTCTGGTTTAGAAATATTTTCTTAGTGGATTTTATGAGTAATTATAGTTTTAAGATGAGTTTTCTCGTCCTGGATAGTTTTTAGAAAATTAAGAATATCTTTTGGACGTGGGACCCACTAGTGCGAAAAGTTCGGAAAAATTCGGCCAATAAGGTTAAGTTTCGGATACTGTGTGAAATTTATCGGGTGTTAAGAGATAAGTAGAATGTGTGAAGTGATTGATGTGAGAGGGAAAAAGAAAGATAAGAATGCATTAATGAGTGTGACAAGTGTCACAATATGGTTGGTTGTGACTTAAGAAACACTATTCACCTTTTGACAATTTTTTTGACTTTTACTACTTGAGTTAAATATCTCAAAAATTACAAAAAAATTCACTCTTCTCCCTTCCCTCTTGGCCGGCCACCTTGAAGCTCAAAAGAAGGAAAACTCTTCCAAATTCTAGCCTCCATATAGCTCAAATCTTCCAAGAAAATTACTTAAACTAGTTTCTACTCCATAAAACCTTACCTTCTAGTGCTAGTAAGGGTTGTAGTGAAGTTTGTTTGAAGAGCAAAGGTGTCCACAATCCCTCTCTCTCTTGATTTCTTGGTAAGTGTTGCTTGAACACCCTACTACCTCTAATAATGGTTATATGATGCTTAGAAGTGGCTTGAGTGTTTGAAAATGTGATTTATCTCTTGATTTGGCTTGTTTTGGTGAAGTTTTTATTTTCTTGGGAATTTTTCTGGTTTAATATGATCTTGATGTTGGGGGCTTGTATGATGAATTGTAATGGTTGGAAATGACTCTAGTGAGTGTGAATTGTGGTTAAATGCAATCAATTTTGGATTTGGAATGAAATGTGAGAAGTTAGGGTTCATGAACCCCTATTCTGTCCGAAATTTTAGGTCATAGATAGAGGCCGAATTGGACTTTGCTCAAAACACGAAAGTTGTAGGTATTGGTAAGTATGAAGTGCCTACAAAATTTCAGGGCATTTGGAGTAGTATAGAGAGAGTTATGCCGTTTTTACTGTTGCTGTTTTTGGTGAACAGAATGTGCGGAACTGCGATAGTAATTGCCTATTTTGACTGGAATTGGTTTGGATTTTGAAGTTGGTGTCTTCTGATGAAATGTAGCTGGATGTCTTAGCTAACTTATTCCTTTGGAATTTCGGCATTTGGACTTGTATAGACTGAGTTATAGTAATTACAGTTTTGTGTGATTTGCAAACCTGTTTTGGGAATTCTGGTATAGTATTTTGCATATTTGACCTAGTTGTGTTAGGAACTGGATTGAGTGACCTTCTACATTGTTGTAGCTCTGTTTCTTGGCTTCGAAACGGTGGGTCTTACACCTCCATCCGATAATCGTAGTGAATTTGACGCCATTACCGCAAAATAAGGGCAAAACAGTTTTTCTATTTGGGGCCAAGACTAATGCTATTTCTAATTTCTGGTTTGCTATCATGTTTAGTTATGCATATGAGACCCTATTGGGGTTGTGTTCAGCATTGTTTTATGACTCGTCGTCGAGTCTCTCTTAGGGCTTGCTTTCATTTTGGTTGTTTCCTAGCTAACTTTTGTACTTGTACCACTTTGAGCCCTGTACGGCTTTTGGGAAATGAGATGAATTTTGTGTGAGATGTTGGGACTGATTTGAGGATAGAATGAAGCCTTAATGGCTGGAAAAGTAAGAAATTTAGGGGAAGTGCTGCCCGATTTTCTAGGCCGTTTGGTTCTTTTAAGTTGGATTTGCCTTTTGGTAGAAATGAAAGGGCTTTTGGGTTGTTTGCGCCTAGGTCTTCATGCTACCTTTTCGTTTCCAAGGGAATCGTGTTTTTTGCATTCTTGCACTAGTATTTATTTGGCAAGGCGTACGACGTGTAGTCGAGCCTCACATGTGCATTCTGTTTACTCGATTCTGGAAGTAAAACCTTCAATTGGTTTATTTTGGTTATTTTAGGGTTTCTTGGCGATTAAGGCCAATCTGAAGTGAAAACTTTTGAAGTTGAGCCGGTGAGTGTACCACTCCCCTCCATTGCTGTTTAACTTGATTTCTGCTCTGTAATTTGTTTAATTTGTTTGAGACGAGGGTGTACTTTATCACACTCGTTCTCTTGTCTGTCCATATGCCAATTTTGAGTGCCTATCTGAATCTGCTATCTGAATCTGCTATTCTGTATCTGTATCTGAATCTGTTATCTGTGTCTGCATCTGTTCGAAATTTCTATGACCTATGAGCTCAATCCTGTGGCTAAGTTATTCGAGTCGGGCCGGCAAGGGCCTGGACGATTAGATAACGAACCACGGTAGTCTGTTCGGGGATTTTGGGTATTGAGACCCTTGATTCCGGGTATACTCGAGTATTACCATTTCTGTTCGGTTACGGTGAGCGGGCCCGGTAAAGGGGTGTTTGGTGGACGGAATTCGGTGTAAAGAGGGGTCTACGGACGCGTTGGTTCTATATGCGTTGACGGAGAGTCAACCGGTTTAGATCAAGTACTGCACTGGAAATTTGGCTCCTGAGAGCCACCCGTATCCTTCTGATTTGAATCATTGGTTCTTTTGCTTTACATCTGGCATGTGTACTTGATTTGATTTGCTAAAAGTGAACTGCCATGATTTTATTGCTATCTGTTTGGTACCTCATTGAGCGCAAGCTCACCCCGTTCTGTTCCTTTTGTTTTCCTTACAGGAAAAATAAATACTTTTGGACTGGATTTGATAATCGGTTGCCGACTTGAGCTAGTTGAACATATCTTTTATATAGCTCATGTATTAAAACCCTAAGTGTACTTTTGGGGCGTTTCTCTTTTGATTTGGCAAACCGTGTATATGTATTATCTTTTGAAAGCTTTTGTATGTCATTTTGATTTGTAAACGCTAAAGTTCAGATGTAAATGTTTGTTAGCTATTTCGGTTGGGTTCTGACGGGTCGGTTACTATTCATGGCCGGCTCCGGATTTCATTTCATTTTATCTTGGGTTGTTTTTCTATTTTGATTTGTTTACGCGAGTTTGTAAGTTCCGGATTGAAGCGGATAGCTCTAATCTGATCCGTAGTCCTGGCGAGAGCTGGGCAGGCAGTCCGCTAACCCCTTTGGTTCGCCTTAGGGGAAAGTGGGGCTGTTACATAAAATAATAGCACTTAACACAAAAATCACTTAAGCACCAAAATTTTATCGCACTAGCGGGTCCCACGCTATAATGCGTTTCAAATTTAACATACACTAGCTCATACTAGGAAAATGATTTTAAAACTGTACTTACTCATAAAAATGCATAGAAACTTTAATATTTTAAAGACAAGGATAAAAATGTAGGCAAAAATAAAATAATGCCTAGAAAATGTGAAAATTTTCGGGTTCTCACACTCTCTCCCCCTTAAAAGAATGTCGTCCTCGACATTCCAACTTGTACTATTCAAGTCAAGATATCCCTCAAAAGTCACTCAAGCATTTCCTAGCGAGCACTAAGAGTTACTCTAATCCCACTTGTCGGATTTGCATTCCTACAAGAAATCACTTATATTTCAAACCAGACCCACAATCCGGCATCCTAAACATTAAGCTTAGGATACACTGCAGAGATCTAAAACTTAAGCTCTGATACCACCTGTGACGCCCCACCTCACCCTAGGGCGAACCAAAGGGTTCGGCGGACCGCCTGCCCAGCTCTCGCCGGGACTCAGTCGTTCACTACAGTCCTCAAATAAATTACAAGATAAATCCCAAATATACATCAAAAGTTCCACAATTTACATATACTACAAACTAAAACGTCAAGAGATACAAGCAATACTAATTTCCAACATAAGACAATGGTCCTCAGTTCTCACATAAGTACAAGTACAAGTACAATCTCAAATACTACGCAAATTAAAACTAGAGCTCCAATGGTACAGTAGATCCTCCAACCATTCACACGGAGAACTTTATTACGAATGCTTCCTTCACCTCGAGGCCTGTGGAGGGGAATAAAATAGTTTTGGGGTGAGCTAGAAGCTCAGCGAGTAACCAGTAAAATCAGTAATCAAATCAGTTTCTCAATAGTTCGTTTCAATGATGTCATGATTCAGTAATCAAATGTACGTTTATTGCTCTCGTGAACCAGTGAAATCATGGTACTTAGACGGCCAACGCTCAAGTTGATCAGTTAACAGTGAAACAGTGATAGGGAGCCATTTGCTCCAGGTAAACAGTGGTGGAGCCGTTGGTTCTAAGCGCACGAATTCCAAGTACTCCTTTGAGCCAAAACGTGTCATGAACTCACATACAAGCACACATGATATGCAATCGAATAAATAATGCAAGAAACAGTTCATAAGTAGCTTTGGAACAGTTTGGGGCCACCCACCTCCACGGCTCAGGAACCATCCATCATATATCATTGCCTTGCCCAAATCCAAGGCCTCCAACTCGAAGTCAAAGCAATCAAATACTTTCAAAGATCAGACAGCATGCCCCCTTAATTTTCTTACTTTTCCATCCAACAAGCAACACCAATTCATCTCAAAATCAACCACATACACATCATAAACTATCAAATACACCTTTCGGCACAATATCCATAACTGAAGCTACATTTATCGGATTGAAACGAATCTTATGGCGTTTCGAAGACAAGACATAAATCTACATTTCTTATGAAGACCTCCAAAGCCAAATCATGCATTTTCATGGTCAAAAATTGAAATCTCCACGAAAATAGAAATCTCGGCGCGAAATAGGGCTCATGGGCAGTCAAGGGTATTTCGGTCATTTCACATGCTACAGTGCTCGGATCGAGCTGAAATTTTGCAGGCAACTAATTAACACCATTTTCGACAACTTACATGTTTTAGGGCTAATTCGGCCTCCAACCTAGCCGAACAGAACCGGGCAGAACAGGGGTTAATTGAAACCCTAATCTGGAATTTCGTATCAAGCTAGAAATTTTACACAACCAATCATTTCCAACATATACCAACTCCATTTTGCACTATAACAAACCATCAATCCATGACTAACCAACACTAAACATATAAAATCAGAAAAATCATGCAAAAATCAGAAATTCATCAATCTCTACCAAAAAACATGAAATCTTCCACAAAATCACCTCTTAAGCCAACACAAGTCACTAATAAACCATTATTAAGAACAAAGAAAGGATTGCTAGACATGATACCTTGAAATCTCAAGAAAGGTGATGACTTAGTCCTTTCCCTTCTCTAATCACTCCACCACTACCTTCAATCTTCCTAAGCAAGAAGTTTCTATGGAGTAATTTGAGAAACTAACGGTTGGAACTCAAGATTTGGACTTGGATTTGAAGAAACAAGATGAAACTTTCCTCTCTTTTTCTCTCCTCAATGGCCGGCCAAGATGGAGCAAATGAAGATGATATTTTGATCAATTTTAGCATTTAGTAAAGTCGGTGAATAGTGGTCAAAGTCCAACTTTGAATAAGAAGGTGACACATGTCACCTTTTGGTTTTAAAACTATCCTTTGGTCTCTCCAATGTTCATCCATTTGGTAACCTCTAATTATCTCTTAACACCTAGTAAAATAATAGCACTTAACACAAAAATCACTTAAGCACCAAAATTTTATCGCACTAGCGGGTCCCACGCTATAATGCGTTTCAAATTTAACATACACTAGCTCATACTAGGAAAATGATTTTAAAACTGTACTTACTCATAAAAATGCATAGAAACTTTAATATTTTAAAGACAAGGATAAAAATGTAGGCAAAAATAAAATAATGCCTAGAAAATGTGAAAATTTTCGGGTTCTCACACTCTCTCCCCCTTAAAAGAATGTCGTCCTCGACATTCCAACTTGTACTATTCAAGTCAAGATATCCCTCAAAAGTCACTCAAGCATTTCCTAGCGAGCACTAAGAGTTACTCTAATCCCACTTGTCGGATTTGCATTCCTACAAGAAATCACTTATATTTCAAACCAGACCCACAATCCGGCATCCTAAACATTAAGCTTAGGATACACTGCAGAGATCTAAAACTTAAGCTCTGATACCACCTGTGACGCCCCACCTCACCCTAGGGCGAACCAAAGGGTTCGGCGGACCGCCTGCCCAGCTCTCGCCGGGACTCAGTCGTTCACTACAGTCCTCAAATAAATTACAAGATAAATCCCAAATATACATCAAAAGTTCCACAATTTACATATACTACAAACTAAAACGTCAAGAGATACAAGCAATACTAATTTCCAACATAAGACAATGGTCCTCAGTTCTCACATAAGTACAAGTACAAGTACAATCTCAAATACTACGCAAATTAAAACTAGAGCTCCAATGGTACAGTAGATCCTCCAACCATTCACACGGAGAACTTTATTACGAATGCTTCCTTCACCTCGAGGCCTGTGGAGGGGAATAAAATAGTTTTGGGGTGAGCTAGAAGCTCAGCGAGTAACCAGTAAAATCAGTAATCAAATCAGTTTCTCAATAGTTCGTTTCAATGATGTCATGATTCAGTAATCAAATGTACGTTTATTGCTCTCGTGAACCAGTGAAATCATGGTACTTAGACGGCCAATGCTCAAGTTGATCAGTTAACAGTGAAACAGTGATAGGGAGCCATTTGCTCCAGGTAAACAGTGGTGGAGCCGTTGGTTCTAAGCGCACGAATTCCAAGTACTCCTTTGAGCCAAAACATGTCATGAACTCACATACAAGCACACATGATATGCAATCGAATAAATAATGCAAGAAACAGTTCATAAGTAGCTTTGGAACAGTTTGGGGCCACCCACCTCCACGGCTCAGGAACCATCCATCATATATCATTGCCTTGCCCTAATCCAAGCCCTCCAATTCAAAGTCAAAGCAATCAAATACTTTCAAAGATCAGACAGCATGCCCCCTTAATTTTCTTACTTTTCCATTGTCGCGCCCCATTTTTTGATAAATAAATAAATGGTTTAAAAAATGTATTTTTTTGTGATTGGAAAATGAATTGTGATTTAAAAGAAAAAATGGGTCTAAATGGGGGGTTGAGAATGCGACGATTTGACCCAAAATTATAGTTTAAAAAGGGTTTTTTAAAATAAAAATTGGAGTCGGCACTTGGTATTGAGTTAAGGTGTACCAAGTCACCAAAAAATGAATTTTTAAAGAAATAATAGGAAAAAGTAGTAAGAAACCCCTTTTAAACGACTCCTAGTCCACGTAAACCAAAGAAAAAGGTTCGGGAGTCACATTTGACAAAGGGGAAGGCAAGGATAAAATCCAAGGCACCCCTTTGACCTAGCCAAAGCTAGTTGCATGATTTAATCAAAGATTTTCTTGTTTTAACCAAAGAATTTATTACATTTGGATGCACTACATGAATGCAAACCCTAGACCTAGGGGTATTGGGGGAAATTTCTCTTCAAAGGTTGAGTGGTGCCAATCACATTGATTGTGAAGCCCAATAACGATCCTTTGAAGAAGTCACGAATAATGCGAGTGGGATGCAAATGAATGGAATGCATGTATGCAATGTGAAGACATGAGTTTGAAAAAGTAATAAAAGACAATAAATATGTAAGTGAAAATGTGCACGTGAGTGGGCAAGGTGCGGTATGTGAAATGATAATATGAAGTACACGTGTGCAAGTGATGATAAAAGTGTTCGTGTGCAAGTGAAGCAACATAAAGGTGCACGTGTGCAAAATGGGGGGAAAAGAAAATGAAAATGTGATGGGGGTATAAAATGATAGAGTGGATTTAAAAATGCATGAGCCTAGGGAATTCATGCATATTGGGTACGGGGAGACCTAAATCGTGACTCAATTTGCCCTTTTATAGAGGGAATACAAGCGTGCTAAGGCTTAGAAAAAGCCACACTCGTCTATATCCCATATTTAAGGGGACTCTCAAGCAAATGAACCCTATAACTAGCATGAAATGCACAAATCCTAAAATGGAGGGAAAAGGGGTTCGAGGGGCATGCAAAATGATAAAACTAAAAAGAATGCATGACATGTAATGAACATGCAAACATGTACTAACGAGGAGAAATCCCTAAGGGTCTAGCGTTGGGCTAGCCCATTCTATGAATTCCGACTAGCGTTGGACTAGCGGAAACGTACATTCATCCATCACATTCATTCAGGCTATGGAAAGCGAGTAGACATGCCAAACACTTATAAACACATAGCACATAACATTTAGCATGCTCGACTAGATGCAAGGCCCTAACAAAGCAAATTAACACGTAGCAACTAAGCATGCAAGACACATAAGACAATTAAAACCCTAACTATTACATTTGCTAGCTAGGCACTTGACTTCGATAGGTCTTCATTGAATGCTCCTCCAAGCCCTATCTATTACATTAGGGAGACCCTACTACAATCTAGAAGGGGGGAAAGGAATAAAATAATTAAATCCCTAACTATTACAAGCCAAGAGGTGTACACATACCCCATAAAGAATAACTTAAATAAAAAGCAAAAGTAAATGACATAAATAAAAGAAATTAAAGAAAGGCTAGGAAAGCAAAGTAGACATGTATTTCTCACGTAGCACGTTGGTTCACATATGGTCAAATAAAGCCGAGATAAGGGATAGAGTGTACCTCCCTTGAAATGGAGCTCTAATGGGGTGAAATACTTATTTATCCTCCAAAATAATAAAAGAGTCAAGGCATCACTTTATTTATCAAATAATCATAAAAAATAAAATGGCAAACTTGAAATTGAATCAATTGAATCATGTAAGCAACCCACATTCAAGAAGTCAAAAGAAGAAGAGGACTTGATTGCACAAATTAACAAAGTTTGGAGGTCAAAATTAAAGAAAAATAAAGTTCAGGGACCTATTTGCAATTAAAGCAAGGACCCAATTGAATGAAATTGAAAGTTGTTGGGGCCATAGTGAAAACATCCGAAAGTTATGGGACTGGAACGAAATTTCGTCATCAGGCTTCTTAACTTGACAGGCCATTGGGCCACTTTATTATTTGTTTGGGCCAAAGCCTTCCTAGCCCAACCGAAAGGTCCAAACCAAGTCTAATTTTTATTTAATAAAGTCCACCAAAATAAACCCAACTAAAACTTGCTAAACTCTGATTATGCGTCAAACCCCAGCATTAATCTATCCAGAAAATCACATAAAATATGCAAACAGAGGATTAAACTTAAAAGGACAAAATTAGTTTGGTTTTTCCAGATTTTGAGCCACAATGAAGTTAGACAGAAATTGAGGGATTAAATTGCAAATTTTTCAGATTTATTCACGCATGTTCTTCGCAGAACGCATTTTTCTTCACAGAAACTCTTCTTCATCACCAATTCTCTATAATTTTTTGCAGCATATACAACCTAGGCGACTTAGGCCATCTTAAACCAAATCATCAAATTCATTAACCCATTCCATTAAGCTCCAACACACAACACAACAGGCAAGGAGACAACCCTTGAAGGTCAATCAAAGAACAAAATGGAAGAGCCTGCGATCAGGACATTTTCTACAACAATACTTCTTATGAAATTCATGCCAGGCGCAAACAACATCCAATCACACATCAAATATTCAAACCAAAACAACAAGATCTTACAACTCTAATCTTTGAAATTTAACCAAAATGCAAGCTACAAAGACCCATCGAAAGGATGCAAAACAAGAGTGAAAATAGCAAAAATTTTGGGACAAATAGTCAGCTTCTCCAAACAGTCTAAGCATCATTAGCATTTCAGCTTTCTTCGCAAACAAAAACAAGATCACAGCAAAACGCAAGTCAATCGTTCCTCAAACAGAATTTTTAGCCGGGCATTTCATCAAACAGGTAAAGGGCATCAAAAATTTCACTAATCTTTTACTCAATTGAAGCTATACTCAGCCCCACAATTTACAGCAAACCCACAAGAAACCAATCTAATTAACATACAGAAAATGGCCATGAACAATCGACGCGAAAATTGAGATGCCAACCTTACAGAAAATATACTTTGACGGAAGAAGGAAATGGAAATGAAGAGGCTACCTTACTGTGACCTCTCACGGTGGTAGTCCACAGGCGGCAGTGTCAGCTTTGTAAGGCGAAATGGAGGAAGAATTGAGGGGTTGGGTGCGGAGTTGCCGGGCGCAGGTTTTTGTTGGGGAGGAGAAGGTGGCGCTGCGTGTGGCTGGAGGCGCCGCCCATCACGCAGTACACTTGCGCCGTCGGCATCAGCAGCGGGGAGGGCTGGGCTGGCTACTTCATTGTAGATAGTCTTAAGCTTGGAAAGAGGAACTAAGGGCCTCCCTGCTGCTCTAGAAAAATTCTTGGAGACCAGTCCTTTCTTCCCTTGTTTATTTGCTGCCCTTTTCCACCCCTGCCGAAACAATTTTTCTTCCTCCATTTCCTTTCGGCCAAGCTCTCTGTTTTTTCGTTCTGTGCGTCTGTGGCTCCTAGCCCAGCTGAAGCCCCAAAACTTCCCCAGCTTTCCCCCTGCGTTTTTTCTCTTCTCGCCCGCAACTCTCCTTATCTGCGGCTTCTCCTCCAATCTCACACAGAAACTCAGCCCTCTCTCTCGCTCTCTCTTTCACTCTTTTTCAGCCCTCGTTTCTTTTCCTTCGCTATCGCCTTTCACTCTTTGCCGTTCTTTAATCCGCCGCCCCCCTATTCTCTCAGATTTCCCCGCTTGCTCCTTTCCCTCTTTCTGGCCATTCCTTTTCAACTTCCCCTATCTCGGTCCTCAATTTCTCTTTCGTTTTCTTAGCTGCCGTCCCTCTTCTCCCTCAGCCGCCACTGCCTTTTTCACTGTCGACCTCCTAAAACTCCCCCCAGATTTTCCGTCCCTAGGCTCTCTCTATCTCTCAAAACCTAGCTATCCTTCTAGATAAATGCCCCATCCAGGTGTCCTAGACACCTGGCCTTTTGCAGCTCCAAATTTCATCTCCAGGACCTCTTCCAATCTCATTTGCAAGCTGCGGCAAAAAACGCAGCTTTCTGCATTGCCGTGACCTTTTTTTTTTTTTTTTAAGTAAGAAATAATTTTAACTAAAATAAATAAAATACTAAAAAAATGCCCCAAAACATATTTTTGTGAACAAATTCTTTTCTTTCTTTTTCTTTCTTTTCATTTTCTTACAAATTTTATGCTAAAATGTCTAAAAATGAGATTAGTAAAACCAAACTAAAATAAAAATCAATAAACTAATAATGAAAAAATAAAGTCAAAAATTTGGTGTCTACAGTTTGCCCCTCTTTGTCTGAGTTTTGGAAAAACTTGAGACAAAGAAGTAGACACCAAATACTTACCTGCGTTATTCGGCTGCGAATTACTCAAACGATGGGGACTGACCCCTGACAGGAAATTTTTAAAATCGGGGAATTTAAACGGGACTGACCCGAACACAAGAATTTAAACGGGACTGACCCGAACAGAATTTAAACGGGACTGACCCAACAAAATTTAAACGGGACTGACCCGAACAGAATTTAAACGGGACTGACCCGAACAGAATTTAAACGGGACTGACCCGAACAGAAATTTAAACGGGACTGACCCGAACAGAATTTAAACGGGACTGACCCGAACAGGAATTTAAACGGGACTGACCCGAACATGAATTTAAACGGGACTGACCCGAACATGAATTTAAACGGGACTGACCCGAACAGAAATTTTAAAATCATGGAATGCACGCTAGTGGGACTAATGCAGTGCTCACTAGTGGGACTAACCCACGGCTAGTGGCTAACGAAAATGAAATGCTCACTAGTGGGACTAACCCACGGCTAGTGGCTGAGCAAAAGGAAGTGCTCACTAGTGGGACTGACTCACGGCTAGTGGCAGAATAAAAGGAAGTGCTCACTAGTGGGACTGACCCACGGCTAGTGGCTATGAAAATGAAATGCTTACTGGCGGGACAAACCCAGCTCCAGTAGCTGTGAAAATGAAATGCTTACTGGCGGGACAAACCCAGCTCCAATAGCAATGAAAATGAAATGGTTACTGGAGGGACAAACCCAGCTCCAGTAGCAATGAAAATGAAATGGTTACTGGCGGGACAAACCCAGCTCCAGTAGCAATGAAAATGAAATGTTGGTATGTTTGAAAAAGCTGTATAAGACTTGCTTGGAAAATTATCCAAAAATTTGCCCCAGTGTAATGAATTGGTCAGTGGGATAGAACCCAGTTCTGCCGAGGTTGGCGGGATAAAACCCAGTTCCAATGTGATATAAGCGGTCAGCGGGATAGAACCCAGTTCTGCCGAGGTTGGCGGGATAAAACTCAGCTCCAACGTGATATAAGCGGTCAGCGGGATAGAACCCAGTTCTGCCGAGGTTGGCGGGATAAAACCCAGCTCCAACGTGATATAAGCGGTCAGCGGGATAGGACCCAGCTCTGCCGAGGTTGGCGGGATAAAACCCAGCCCAACGAAAATAAAAGCGGTCAGTGGGATAAAACCCGAGCCTGCCGAGGTCGGAGGGATAAAACTCATGCCCAATGAAAATAAAAGCGGTCAGTGGGATAAAACCCGAGCCTGCCGTGATGAACTTGATTTGATTTTTTATTTTTTGATTTTTTTTTGATTTTTTGATTTTTTTGATTTTTTTCCAAAAGATAATTTGCTCCAGTGTCAAGTCCATTTTCCTCCCTCTTCTTGTTTCTCTTTGCAGTATCGGCCTTCCGCCTCGCTGGATGCTTTTCGTCATTTTGAACCATGAATACCTGCATAGGGGGGCTTAACAAAGCATGACATGCACTTAAATTCCATGAAAAGAGCCGCGGGATTGTTTCGAAAAATGTTATTATTTGATTTTTTGACAAAAATCTCAAATGTATTACAAAAAATTTGCCCCAGTATGGGCTTATTTCATGAAATCTCACAAATAAAATTTTTGCCCCAGTGTGGGCTCCCTTGATTGCAAAAATTTGTTCAGATGATTTCCCATTTATTTGAACAAAGAAACACCGCACTTTCTAAAATTTAGAAAAGAGTGCACATATACAACAATGTGAAGAAACTTTAAACGTCAAGTTTGAACTCATGCAGAAATTTCATGATGAATTCCTCGAAGTAACACCAAATTCAAGAAGATTTCTTCCTCACTTTTAGCATTGGTGCTTAGGGTAACGGGTCACCACTTCTGGTTGACTCATCTTTTCAGGACCAATCAAGTGACTTTATTTTTGAAATGGCTAAGGAAATGGGAGGTCAGAATTTGTCTCATTTTTGTGCCCCAGTTGTATGTAATCCATTCAATGTCACATCTTAGTGAAAGCAAATAGTTTGTCACCCTCATTTCTTAAGAAAATTGAGTCAACATATAAGCTTTAAGTTTGCAACAAATAGGTAAGAACGATAGCTAAACATGCGAAAACTGGTTATACCCTTATGATCACAAATGATTGATGGATTTCTTATGAGCATAATACTCACTTTGGATTGTCATGAAGGAATAAGTCAACGATGGACTTTGTTAGCTTGTAATGTGGCTTGAAAACGATAGCTAAAGAATAAAACTTTCAAGGACATAGCACCGAAGATCACATTTTCCCAAAATTGCCCCTATTTTGAACTCGAAGATTCTGAACTTTGTTTGATCACTCAATAGGGACTTCACCATCGAATCCTTTGTATTTCATTTTTCTTTTTTGCTTTTCCGTTTTCTTTTCTTTGATCTGGTGGATTTTCCATGGTGAGTAGCGTCAACCTCATACTCAAGCAATTCAGAAATACAGCTAAAATTTTCCGGCATCAGAAATTTTCTTGACAGGGCCATTGCAAAGAACAGAAGTCAGGACTTTCGGCTTTTGTAATGGGGTCAGGTGGGGTGCTTAAAAAAAGTTAAGGCTTGAAAGCGGATTTCAAAAGTGGTTTGAGGAATCTGAGATCGCACTGTTGCGCCAACCCTATTTTAGGGTTAAATCAGAATTTGCCCCAGTTTATGCTCAATTGAGGCTTTTTCTCTTTCATTTTCTTTCTTCTTTTGATTTTTCGGCTTTCTGCCATTTTTTGAAATTTTCACAAAATTTGCCCCAGTTTATTTTTGAACTGAGGTTCTCTTTTTCCTCTTGCTTTTGATTTTGTGGCTTTTCACTTTTTCACTTCTTGAAGTTTTCCTTTTCAACTCCAACTTGCCCCAGTGTGGGGTTTGCGATTCTCAGGGGTTGCCAAATGAAGTATTTTATTCTGAAGGCTCAAAAGGGATAACTAGGGATAGAATGCTTGATTGGAAAAGAAGAAGGCCTGACCTTTGTTCCGTCCCTTACAATAACTCTGAAAGGAAACTTTCGTTAATGCGAAATTTTTTGCATGTATCTGAATTAACTGACTGAGGAAGACCCTTGTGCATCCATATCTGTGAAACATAGGCGGTCCGTGCGGACAAATCTCTTCCTTTTCTTCTTTTTCTTTTCGAAAATTGGAACCCAAGTGGAATCAAATTTCCCCAATTCGCGGTTCCCTCCCTATTCTAGCATTTCTGCTTTTCCCCTTTTTGAAAAATTATCCAATCTCCCTCCCCAATGCGGGGTACGACCGTAAGTGCTTTGAAAAGAACCACTAATTTTAGCTCAAATTAGGATGCAAGGGATGATCAGTGTTTAGGTTGTAGAAACGACGGCCAAAGCATCATTCTTACACCTCATGACAACCAAAGTAATGGTTATTGAAAATCCATTCCCCTTTTTGATATTTAAAAATTTTCCAATATAGGGTAGTGATCATTAGGGATCTTATTTGAAACGAAATTATCCTTTCAAAGGCTCAAATGGGAGAGCAAATGATAAAATGTGTATAGGTAGAGAAACGAATGCTCAAAGTATCATTCCAAATTTTCAAAACAAACAAGAATAATGCACATTTTTGCTTTCACTTAGATGTGAATTGAATATAATTATACACAGTAGACATTTCTCAAACAAAGATTGCCCCAACTTGCAACTATCAATCAATGTGACTGATTTTATTTTGGGGTTGAGTGAAGGAGAAAAGGTATCTCATTGGGCCTTTTGAGTGACCATTCACCTTTTTTCTAAGCACTCTTATTGCATAGCTCGGATCACCCACCTAGTGTACATGAGGATTTTAGAGAGTATACACTTGCGAAATTCAGGCTATAGGTTGAAAAAATCTCAATTTGGTCTTATTTCTCAAAATTCATCATGAAATCTCTAATGAGTAAGAATAAAGAATGAAATGTACATATACACAAGACAATAATTGTCCAAAAATTTTATTGCTGAAAAAGTTTGAAACAAAAATTCCTGTTCAATTACGATACAAATGAGAAGAGAGAAACTTGTAAAGAGCTCCACATATACACTTTTTGTATCCTTTTCTTTTGGAACAAAATGTATTAACAAATCAAATATACAAAATTTTCCTTTGGAAATAATTACAAAATCTCTCAGATGCTTTAGCGTAGAGCTTCCAGATAGATCATTTATGTTTTCATTGTAGGATCTGCCCAAGAATCAAATAACACTTGTAATCTTCAAACTTTATTGGATTAAAATTATCATCAGATATAGAAGAATATTTTCGTCTTATTGAAACATTTTTATGAATGCAGGGGAGGGGAAAAATAAAAGAAAAATACCCAGAGTTAGTAGGCAAAACTGCAAAATCGGTATGCATGTCCTATGGGGGAACCCTTTTTGTGCCAAGGGTAGGCCTAGCATGAAAATGCAATCCGCTAAAATAGGCACTATACAATACCTGATGGATCCGATCAACTTATTGAGTGAAAAAATACTTTTGAAAAATTTGGTCAATTTGAGTAACAAGAGACATTTGTCAAAATGAGGTCAACTGTCCGAATGGACTGATCACTTTTGATCGATATTTGCAAAAAACGCACGGGTTTGACCTTGACGAACTTCCTATCGAAGAGATTGGAATTCGTTGACAAAAATTTTCTTAGTGAAGCACGGGTCAAAACCCCAACTGATTAAATGACTGGATGCAATGAATGGTTTTCTCAAAATCGACTAGGTTTCCCCATTTTGAAATTCGACATTGAAATCCTAATTGGTCAATGAAATTGACAATTTAAAAATCGACCGGATTACCCTAAAAGGGGAACAGGTCAAATGAATTGAATGAAATTTAATTTATCCAAAATTAATCAGATCACCCTAAAAAGGGTAAATTGATCAAATAGATTGAACGAAACTTGATTTATTCAAAATCGGCTCGGTTGCCCTAAAAATGGGTAAATTGGCGAAATGAATGAAATTGAATTAGTGATTCATTCAAAAATCGGCCGAATGACCCTAAAAAGGGTAAATTGGTCAAATGAATTGACGATTTGTTCAAAATCGACCGGATGACCCTAAAAAGGGTAAATTGGTCAAATGAATTGACGATTTATTCAAAATCAACTGGATGACCCTAAAAAGGGTAAATTGGTCAAATGAATTGACGATTTATTCAAAATCAACCGGATGACCCTAAAAAGGGTAAATTGGTCAAATGAATTGATGATTTATTCAAAATCGACCGGATGACCCTAAAAAGGGTAAATTTGTCAAATGAATTGATGATTTATTGAATGAATTGGCAAACTGGATTGGTTGAATTGTCCGGCCATTGGTTATTTCAAAATTATTGAGGTGCATTAGCCTATGACCTTCAAAAATCAAATTTTGGCCTCAATTTATTTATCGTCTCAATAGGAGGAATCATTTGTGAATTTTTCAAATTAATGTCCTTCACGCAAGTGATTTTTACCAATTTTTTATAAAATGGCCAAAAAGTGATTATTAGATGCTCATATTCCAAAGATCACTCTATGAAAATGATCGGATCCTACCTTACCTTGTGCACTACCCCTTTGGATGGTACAAAATGTAAACGTGCAAGTCTCGTTGGATTAAGTATCCGAGACACAAGGTGGCTTATCCTTAACACGGGATCCCCTAAATGTTATTCCCTTTCTAGGGTTTAATGCATGATGCCTTTTATTAAAGCGGTGTAAATATGCAATTCGAAATGAAACGTGACCTAAGGAACCCTTTATTTGCCAGGGTAGGCCTAAAATGGTATGGCATTATTAATTTTATGAACCAAATATACCGAAATTTCTAAACGTGCAATAGCCTATCTATAAGGGTAGGTCCTAAAAGAGGATCATGCCAGACCTCTTATTTGCTAGGGTTTGTGAATGCAACGGGGACACAAAACCAAGAAAAGTTAGCTCAGCCAAATAAATACACATAGCACATTGTAGCACCGAAATCAATACAAAGAAATAAAGCAATAAAAGAGAAAGAGGGGTTGGATCCCTCCCCTCGTGAATCGTGTCCCTATTAGGGTAAGGTCGACTCTACCCTAGGCAACTCTAATATGGATGCATGAGGTTGGGGTTCGCTAATGCATCTAGACTCGACAAGCTCAGGTCCCCAAGCCTTCAGACTTGGAAACCAAGGGTCATCACTCCCAAGGTTCCTTGTCGGTGGCTCCAGCGATTCCCCAGACATTGCTACGCACACGTCGTGTCACGGCCACATGTCTGAGTGAATCTATCACACATCCTCAATCTTCGACTAAAAGCTAAAGGCTATTAACCCAAAGCTTAAAGCGGAAGATTAAGTGACCCCTCGGATCGTGCTACGCACACGTCGTGTCACGATCACACGTCCAAGTGGGTCGCCTAAAAATCCTAACAGGGCGGAGTGGCGTGACAAGCCACTAAAAGAAAATAAATGGGTGAAAAAGTTAAAGCGTATGCACGTATGCTAGTGCTCGTTTGGAGGGGAGGGATCAAGAACCAACGCGAGGCTCTAGGGTGATGTCCCCCACCCAAAATGCAATGCAAGCGCGAGATAAATAAGTAAACATACATCCAATCAATCAATCATACATTCGTGAGCGAGGGAGTAGTTGGACACGCGTGAAATGCAAAATCCTAAAAAAATGCAACCCTAAAACACCCAAATGTGATATATGAAAAGGTTAAAAGAAGAAAAAGGTTGATTAAATCAAATTTGCTCGGACTCTCGAAAATCCCTAGTGGAGTCGCCAACTGTCGCGCCCCATTTTTTGATAAATAAATAAATGGTTTAAAAAATGTATTTTTTTGTGATTGGAAAATGAATTGTGATTTAAAAGAAAAAATGGGTCTAAATGGGGGGTTGAGAATGCGACGATTTGACCCAAAATTATAGTTTAAAAAGGGTTTTTTAAAATAAAAATTGGAGTCGCCACTTGGTAATGAGTTAAGGTGTACCAAGTCACCAAAAAATGAATTTTTAAAGAAATAATAGGAAAAAGTAGTAAGAACCCCTTTTAAACGACTCCTAGTCCACGTAAACCAAAGAAAAAGGTTCGGGAGTCACATTTGACAAAGGGGAAGGCAAGGATAAAATCCAAGGCACCCCTTTGACCTAGCCAAAGCTAGTTGCATGATTTAATCAAAGATTTTCTTGTTTTAACCAAAGAATTTATTACATTTGGATGCACTACATGAATGCAAACCCTAGACCTAGGGGTATTGGGGGAAATTTCTCTTCAAAGGTTGAGTGGTGCCAATCACATTGATTGTGAAGCCCAATAACGATCCTTTGAAGAAGTCACGAATAATGCGAGTGGGATGCAAATGAATGGAATGCATGTATGCAATGTGAAGACATGAGTTTGAAAAAGTAATAAAAGACAATAAATATGTAAGTGAAAATGTGCACGTGAGTGGGCAAGGTGCGGTATGTGAAATGATAATATGAAGTACACGTGTGCAAGTGATGATAAAAGTGTTCGTGTGCAAGTGAAGCAACATAAAGGTGCACGTGTGCAAAATGGGGGGAAAAGAAAATGAAAATGTGATGGGGGTATAAAATGATAGAGTGGATTTAAAAATGCATGAGCCTAGGGAATTCATGCATATTGGGTACGGGGAGACCTAAATCGTGACTCAATTTGCCCTTTTATAGAGGGAATACAAGCGTGCTAAGGCTTAGAAAAAGCCACACTCGTCTATATCCCATATTTAAGGGGACTCTCAAGCAAATGAACCCTATAACTAGCATGAAATGCACAAATCCTAAAATGGAGGGAAAAGGGGTTCGAGGGGCATGCAAAATGATAAAACTAAAAAGAATGCATGACATGTAATGAACATGCAAACATGTACTAACGAGGAGAAATCCCTAAGGGTCTAGCGTTGGGCTAGCCCATTCTATGAATTCCGACTAGCGTTGGACTAGCGGAAACGTACATTCATCCATCACATTCATTCAGGCTATGGAAAGCGAGTAGACATGCCAAACACTTATAAACACATAGCACATAACATTTAGCATGCTCGACTAGATGCAAGGCCCTAACAAAGCAAATTAACACGTAGCAACTAAGCATGCAAGACACATAAGACAATTAAAACCCTAACTATTACATTTGCTAGCTAGGCACTTGACTTCGATAGGTCTTCATTGAATGCTCCTCCAAGCCCTATCTATTACATTAGGGAGACCCTACTACAATCTAGAAGGGGGGAAAGGAATAAAATAATTAAATCCCTAACTATTACAAGCCAAGAGGTGTACACATACCCCATAAAGAATAACTTAAATAAAAAGCAAAAGTAAATGACATAAATAAAAGAAATTAAAGAAAGGCTAGGAAAGCAAAGTAGACATGTATTTCTCACGTAGCACGTTGGTTCACATATGGTCAAATAAAGCCGAGATAAGGGATAGAGTGTACCTCCCTTGAAATGGAGCTCTAATGGGGTGAAATACTTATTTATCCTCCAAAATAATAAAAGAGTCAAGGCATCACTTTATTTATCAAATAATCATAAAAAATAAAATGGCAAACTTGAAATTGAATCAATTGAATCATGTAAGCAACCCACATTCAAGAAGTCAAAAGAAGAAGAGGACTTGATTGCACAAATTAACAAAGTTTGGAGGTCAAAATTAAAGAAAAATAAAGTTCAGGGACCTATTTGCAATTAAAGCAAGGACCCAATTGAATGAAATTGAAAGTTGTTGGGGCCATAGTGAAAACATCCGAAAGTTATGGGACTGGAACGAAATTTCGTCATCAGGCTTCTTAACTTGACAGGCCATTGGGCCACTTTATTATTTGTTTGGGCCAAAGCCTTCCTAGCCCAACCGAAAGGTCCAAACCAAGTCTAATTTTTATTTAATAAAGTCCACCAAAATAAACCCAACTAAAACTTGCTAAACTCTGATTATGCGTCAAACCCCAGCATTAATCTATCCAGAAAATCACATAAAATATGCAAACAGAGGATTAAACTTAAAAGGACAAAATTAGTTTGGTTTTTCCAGATTTTGAGCCACAATGAAGTTAGACAGAAATTGAGGGATTAAATTGCAAATTTTTCAGATTTATTCACGCATGTTCTTCGCAGAACGCATTTTTCTTCACAGAAACTCTTCTTCATCACCAATTCTCTATAATTTTTTGCAGCATATACAACCTAGGCGACTTAGGCCATCTTAAACCAAATCATCAAATTCATTAACCCATTCCATTAAGCTCCAACACACAACACAACAGGCAAGGAGACAACCCTTGAAGGTCAATCAAAGAACAAAATGGAAGAGCCTGCGATCAAGACATTTTCTACAACAATACTTCTTATGAAATTCATGCCAGGCGCAAACAACATCCAATCACACATCAAATATTCAAACCAAAACAACAAGATCTTACAACTCTAATCTTTGAAATTTAACCAAAATGCAAGCTACAAAGACCCATCGAAAGGATGCAAAACAAGAGTGAAAACAGCAAAAATTTTGGGACAAATAGTCAGCTTCTCCAAACAGTCTAAGCATCATTAGCATTTCAGCTTTCTTCGCAAACAAAAACAAGATCACAGCAAAACGCAAGTCAATCGTTCCTCAAACAGAATTTTTAGCCGGGCATTTCATCAAACAGGTAAAGGGCATCAAAAATTTCACTAATCTTTTACTCAATTGAAGCTATACTCAGCCCCACAATTTACAGCAAACCCACAAGAAACCAATCTAATTAACATACAGAAAATGGCCATGAACAATCGACGCGAAAATTGAGATGCCAACCTTACAGAAAATATACTTTGACGGAAGAAGGAAATGGAAATGAAGAGGCTACCTTACTGTGACCTCTCACGGTGGTAGTCCACAGGCGGCAGTGTCAGCTTTGTAAGGCGAAATGGAGGAAGAATTGAGGGGTTGGGTGCGGAGTTGCCGGGCGCAGGTTTTTGTTGGGGAGGAGAAGGTGGCGCTGCGTGTGGCTGGAGGCGCCGCCCATCACGCAGTACACTTGCGCCGTCGGCATCAGCAGCGGGGAGGGCTGGGCTGGCTACTTCATTGTAGATAGTCTTAAGCTTGGAAAGAGGAACTAAGGGCCTCCCTGCTGCTCTAGAAAAATTCTTGGAGACCAGTCCTTTCTTTCCTTGTTTATTTGCTGCCCTTTTCCACCCCTGCCGAAACAATTTTTCTTCCTCCATTTCCTTTCGGCCAAGCTCTCTGTTTTTTCGTTCTGTGCGTCTGTGGCTCCTAGCCCAGCTGAAGCCCCAAAACTTCCCCAGCTTTCCCCCTGCGTTTTTTCTCTTCTCGCCCGCAACTCTCCTTATCTGCGGCTTCTCCTCCAATCTCACACAGAAACTCAGCCCTCTCTCTCGCTCTCTCTTTCACTCTTTTTCAGCCCTCGTTTCTTTTCCTTCGCTATCGCCTTTCACTCTTTGCCGTTCTTTCATCCGCCGCCCCCCTATTCTCTCAGATTTCCCCGCTTGCTCCTTTCCCTCTTTCTGGCCATTCCTTTTCAACTTCCCCTATCTCGGTCCTCAATTTCTCTTTCGTTTTCTTAGCTGCCGTCCCTCTTCTCCCTCAGCCGCCACTGCCTTTTTCACTGTCGACCTCCTAAAACTCCCCCCAGATTTTCCGTCCCTAGGCTCTCTCTATCTCTCAAAACCTAGCTATCCTTCTAGATTCATCCCCCCTCCAGGTGTCCTAGACACCTGGCCTTTTGCAGCTCCAAATTTCATCTCCAGGACCTCTTCCAATCTCATTTGCAAGCTGCGGCAAAAAACGCAGCTTTCTGCATTGCCGTGACCTTTTTTTTTTTTTTTTAAGTAAGAAATAATTTTAACTAAAATAAATAAAATACTAAAAAAATGCCCCAAAACATATTTTTGTGAACAAATTCTTTTCTTTCTTTTTCTTTCTTTTCATTTTCTTACAAATTTTATGCTAAAATGTCTAAAAATGAGATTAGTAAAACCAAACTAAAATAAAAATCAATAAACTAATAATGAAAAAATAAAGTCAAAAATTTGGTGTCTACAGTTTGCCCCTCTTTGTCTGAGTTTTGGAAAAACTTGAGACAAAGAAGTAGACACCAAATACTTACCTGCGTTATTCGGCTGCGAATTACTCAAACGATGGGGACTGACCCCTGACAGGAAATTTTTAAAATCGGGGAATTTAAACGGGACTGACCCAAACAAGAATTTAAACGGGACTGACCCGAACAGAATTTAAACGGGACTGACCCAAACAAGAATTTAAACGGGACTGACCCGAACAGAATTTAAACGGGACTGACCCGAACAGAAATTTAAACGGGACTGACCCGAACAGAATTTAAACGGGACTGACCCGAACAGGAATTTAAACGGGACTGACCCGAACATGAATTTAAACGGGACTGACCCGAACATGAATTTAAACGGGACTGACCCGAACAGAAATTTTAAAATCATGGAATGCACGCTAGTGGGACTAATGCAGTGCTCACTAGTGGGACTAACCCACGGCTAGTGGCTAACGAAAATGAAATGCTCACTAGTGGGACTAACCCACGGCTAGTGGCTGAGCAAAAGGAAGTGCTCACTAGTGGGACTGACTCACGGCTAGTGGCAGAATAAAAGGAAGTGCTCACTAGTGGGACTGACCCACGGCTAGTGGCTATGAAAATGAAATGCTTACTGGCGGGACAAACCCAGCTCCAGTAGCTGTGAAAATGAAATGCTTACTGGCGGGACAAACCCAGCTCCAATAGCAATGAAAATGAAATGGTTACTGGAGGGACAAACCCAGCTCCAGTAGCAATGAAAATGAAATGTTGGTATGTTTGAAAAAGCTGTATAAGACTTGCTTGGAAAATTATCCAAAAATTTGCCCCAGTGTAATGAATTGGTCAGTGGGATAGAACCCAGTTCTGCCGAGGTTGGCGGGATAAAACCCAGTTCCAATGTGATATAAGCGGTCAGCGGGATAGAACCCAGTTCTGCCGAGGTTGGCGGGATAAAACTCAGCTCCAACGTGATATAAGCGGTCAGCGGGATAGAACCCAGTTCTGCCGAGGTTGGCGGGATAAAACCCAGCTCCAACGTGATATAAGCGGTCAGCGGGATAGGACCCAGCTCTGCCGAGGTTGGCGGGATAAAACCCAGCCCAACGAAAATAAAAGCGGTCAGTGGGATAAAACCCGAGCCTGCCGAGGTCGGAGGGATAAAACCCATGCCCAACGAAAATAAAAGCGGTCAGTGGGATAAAACCCGAGCCTGCCGTGATGAACTTGATTTGATTTTTTATTTTTTGATTTTTTGATTTTTTTTTGATTTTTTGATTTTTTTGATTTTTTTCCAAAAGATAATTTGCTCCAGTGTCAAGTCCATTTTCCTCCCTCTTCTTGTTTCTCTTTGCAGTATCGGCCTTCCGCCTCGCTGGATGCTTTTCGTCATTTTGAACCATGAATACCTGCATAGGGGGGCTTAACAAAGCATGACATGCACTTAAATTCCATGAAAAGAGCCGCAGGATTGTTTCGAAAAATGTTATTATTTGATTTTTTGACAAAAATCTCAAATGTATTACAAAAAATTTGCCCCAGTATGGGCTTATTTCATGAAATCTCACAAATAAAATTTTTGCCCCAGTGTGGGCTCCCTTGATTGCAAAAATTTGTTCAGATGATTTCCCATTTATTTGAACAAAGAAACACCGCACTTTCTAAAATTTAGAAAAGAGTGCACATATACAACAATGTGAAGAAACTTTAAACGTCAAGTTTGAACTCATGCAGAAATTTCATGATGAATTCCTCGAAGTAACACCAAATTCAAGAAGATTTCTTCCTCACTTTTAGCATTGGTGCTTAGGGTAACGGGTCACCACTTCTGGTTGACTCATCTTTTCAGGACCAATCAAGTGACTTTATTTTTGAAATGGCTAAGGAAATGGGAGGTCAGAATTTGTCTCATTTTTGTGCCCCAGTTGTATGTAATCCATTCAATGTCACATCTTAGTGAAAGCAAATAGTTTGTCACCCTCATTTCTTAAGAAAATTGAGTCAACATATAAGCTTTAAGTTTGCAACAAATAGGTAAGAACGATAGCTAAACATGCGAAAACTGGTTATACCCTTATGATCACAAATGATTGATGGATTTCTTATGAGCATAATACTCACTTTGGATTGTCATGAAGGAATAAGTCAACGATGGACTTTGTTAGCTTGTAATGTGGCTTGAAAACGATAGCTAAAGAATAAAACTTTCAAGGACATAGCACCGAAGATCACATTTTCCCAAAATTGCCCCTATTTTGAACTCGAAGATTCTGAACTTTGTTTGATCACTCAATAGGGACTTCACCATCGAATCCTTTGTATTTCATTTTTCTTTTTTGCTTTTCCGTTTTCTTTTCTTTGATCTGGTGGATTTTCCATGGTGAGTAGCGTCAACCTCATACTCAAGCAATTCAGAAATACAGCTAAAATTTTCCGGCATCAGAAATTTTCTTGACAGGGCCATTGCAAAGAACAGAAGTCAGGACTTTCGGCTTTTGTAATGGGGTCAGGTGGGGTGCTTAAAAAAAGTTAAGGCTTGAAAGCGGATTTCAAAAGTGGTTTGAGGAATCTGAGATCGCACTGTTGCGCCAACCCTATTTTAGGGTTAAATCAGAATTTGCCCCAGTTTATGCTCAATTGAGGCTTTTTCTCTTTCATTTTCTTTCTTCTTTTGATTTTTCGGCTTTCTGCCATTTTTTGAAATTTTCACAAAATTTGCCCCAGTTTATTTTTGAACTGAGGTTCTCTTTTTCCTCTTGCTTTTGATTTTGTGGCTTTTCACTTTTTCACTTCTTGAAGTTTTCCTTTTCAACTCCAACTTGCCCCAGTGTGGGGTTTGCGATTCTCAGGGGTTGCCAAATGAAGTATTTTATTCTGAAGGCTCAAAAGGGATAACTAGGGATAGAATGCTTGATTGGAAAAGAAGAAGGCCTGACCTTTGTTCCGTCCCTTACAATAACTCTGAAAGGAAACTTTCGTTAATGCGAAATTTTTTGCATGTATCTGAATTAACTGACTGAGGAAGACCCTTGTGCATCCATATCTGTGAAACATAGGCGGTCCGTGCGGACAAATCTCTTCATTTTCTTC
Organism: Coffea eugenioides; assembly: GCF_003713205.1. NCBI lineage: Eukaryota > Viridiplantae > Streptophyta > Magnoliopsida > Gentianales > Rubiaceae > Coffea > Coffea eugenioides. The sequence continues at coordinate 56,060 of NW_020863098.1, forward strand.
TTTTTCTTTTCGAAAATTGGAACCCAAGTGGAATCAAATTTCCCCAATTCGCGGTTCCCTCCCTATTCTAGCATTTCTGCTTTTCCCCTTTTTGAAAAATTATCCAATCTCCCTCCCCAATGCGGGGTACGATCGTAAGTGCTTTGAAAAGAACCACCAATTTTAGCTCAAATTAGGATGCAAGGGATGATCAGTGTTTAGGTTGTAGAAACGACGGCCAAAGCATCATTCTTACACCTCATGACAACCAAAGTAATGGTTATTGAAAATCCATTCCCCTTTTTGATATTTAAAAATTTTCCAATATAGGGTAGTGATCATTAGGGATCTTATTTGAAACAAAATTATCCTTTCAAAGGCTCAAATGGGAGAGCAAATGATAAAATGTGTATAGGTAGAGAAACGAATGCTCAAAGTATCATTCCAAATTTTCAAAACAAACAAGAATAATGCACATTTTTGCTTTCACTTAGATGTGAATTGAATATAATTATACACAGTGGACATTTCTCAAACAAAGATTGCCCCAACTTGCAACTATCAATCAATGTGACTGATTTTATTTTGGGGTTGAGTGAAGGAGAAAAGGTATCTCATTGGGCCTTTTGAGTGACCATTCACCTTTTTTCTGAGCACTCTTATTGCATAGCTCGGATCACCCACCTAGTGTACATGAGGATTTTAGAGAGTATACACTTGCGAAATTCAGGCTATAGGTTGAAAAAATCTCAATTTGGTCTTATTTCTCAAAATTCATCATGAAATCTCTAATGAGTAAGAATAAAGAATGAAATGTACATATACACAAGACAATAATTGTCCAAAAATTTTATTGCTGAAAAAGTTTGAAACAAAAATTCCTGTTCAATTACGATACAAATGAGAAGAGAGAAACTTGTAAAGAGCTCCACATATACACTTTTTGTATCCTTTTCTTTTGGAACAAAATGTATTAACAAATCAAATATACAAAATTTTCCTTTGGAAATAATTACAAAATCTCTCAGATGCTTTAGCGTAGAGCTTCCAGATAGATCATTTATGTTTTCATTGTAGGATCTGCCCAAGAATCAAATAACACTTGTAATCTTCAAACTTTATTGGATTAAAATTATCATCAGATATAGAAGAATATTTTCGTCTTATTGAAACATTTTTATGAATGCAGGGGAGGGGAAAAATAAAAGAAAAATACCCAGAGTTAGTAGGCAAAACTGCAAAATCGGTATGCATGTCCTATGGGGGAACCCTTTTTGTGCCAAGGGTAGGCCTAGCATGAAAATGCAATCCGCTAAAATAGGCACTATACAATACCTGATGGATCCGATCAACTTATTGAGTGAAAAAATACTTTTGAAAAATTTGGTCAATTTGAGTAACAAGAGACATTTGTCAAAATGAGGTCAACTGTCCGAATGGACTGATCACTTTTGATCGATATTTGCAAAAAACGCACGGGTTTGACCTTGACGAACTTCCTATCGAAGAGATTGGAATTCGTTGACAAAAATTTTCTTAGTGAAGCACGGGTCAAAACCCCAACTGATTAAATGACTGGATGCAATGAATGGTTTTCTCAAAATCGACTAGGTTTCCCCATTTTGAAATTCGACATTGAAATCCTAATTGGTCAATGAAATTGACAATTTAAAAATCGACCGGATTACCCTAAAAGGGGAACAGGTCAAATGAATTGAATGAAATTTAATTTATCCAAAATTAATCAGATCACCCTAAAAAGGGTAAATTGATCAAATAGATTGAACGAAACTTGATTTATTCAAAATCGGCTCGGTTGCCCTAAAAATGGGTAAATTGGCGAAATGAATGAAATTGAATTAGTGATTCATTCAAAAATCGGCCGAATGACCCTAAAAAGGGTAAATTGGTCAAATGAATTGACGATTTGTTCAAAATCGACCGGATGACCCTAAAAAGGGTAAATTGGTCAAATGAATTGACGATTTATTCAAAATCAACTGGATGACCCTAAAAAGGGTAAATTGGTCAAATGAATTGACGATTTATTCAAAATCAACCGGATGACCCTAAAAAGGGTAAATTGGTCAAATGAATTGATGATTTATTCAAAATCGACCGGATGACCCTAAAAAGGGTAAATTTGTCAAATGAATTGATGATTTATTGAATGAATTGGCAAACTGGATTGGTTGAATTGTCCGGCCATTGGTTATTTCAAAATTATTGAGGTGCATTAGCCTATGACCTTCAAAAATCAAATTTTGGCCTCAATTTATTTATCGTCTCAATAGGAGGAATCATTTGTGAATTTTTCAAATTAATGTCCTTCACGCAAGTGATTTTTACCAATTTTTTATAAAATGGCCAAAAAGTGATTATTAGATGCTCATATTCCAAAGATCACTCTATGAAAATGATCGGATCCTACCTTACCTTGTGCACTACCCCTTTGGATGGTACAAAATGTAAACGTGCAAGTCTCGTTGGATTAAGTATCCGAGACACAAGGTGGCTTATCCTTAACACGGGATCCCCTAAATGTTATTCCCTTTCTAGGGTTTAATGCATGATGCCTTTTATTAAAGCGGTGTAAATATGCAATTCGAAATGAAACGTGACCTAAGGAACCCTTTATTTGCCAGGGTAGGCCTAAAATGGTATGGCATTATTAATTTTATGAACCAAATATACCGAAATTTCTAAACGTGCAATAGCCTATCTATAAGGGTAGGTCCTAAAAGAGGATCATGCCAGACCTCTTATTTGCTAGGGTTTGTGAATGCAACGGGGACACAAAACCAAGAAAAGTTAGCTCAGCCAAATAAATACACATAGCACATTGTAGCACCGAAATCAATACAAAGAAATAAAGCAATAAAAGAGAAAGAGGGGTTGGATCCCTCCCCTCGTGAATCGTGTCCCTATTAGGGTAAGGTCGACTCTACCCTAGGCAACTCTAATATGGATGCATGAGGTTGGGGTTCGCTAATGCATCTAGACTCGACAAGCTCAGGTCCCCAAGCCTTCAGACTTGGAAACCAAGGGTCATCACTCCCAAGGTTCCTTGTCGGTGGCTCCAGCGATTCCCCAGACATTGCTACGCACACGTCGTGTCACGGCCACATGTCTGAGTGAATCTATCACACATCCTCAATCTTCGACTAAAAGCTAAAGGCTATTAACCCAAAGCTTAAAGCGGAAGATTAAGTGACCCCTCGGATCGTGCTACGCACACGTCGTGTCACGATCACACGTCCAAGTGGGTCGCCTAAAAATCCTAACAGGGCGGAGTGGCGTGACAAGCCACTAAAAGAAAATAAATGGGTGAAAAAGTTAAAGCGTATGCACGTATGCTAGTGCTCGTTTGGAGGGGAGGGATCAAGAACCAACGCGAGGCTCTAGGGTGATGTCCCCCACCCAAAATGCAATGCAAGCGCGAGATAAATAAGTAAACATACATCCAATCAATCAATCATACATTCGTGAGCGAGGGAGTAGTTGGACACGCGTGAAATGCAAAATCCTAAAAAAATGCAACCCTAAAACACCCAAATGTGATATATGAAAAGGTTAAAAGAAGAAAAAGGTTGATTAAATCAAATTTGCTCGGACTCTCGAAAATCCCTAGTGGAGTCGCCAACTGTCGCGCCCCATTTTTTGATAAATAAATAAATGGTTTAAAAAATGTATTTTTTTGTGATTGGAAAATGAATTGTGATTTAAAAGAAAAAATGGGTCTAAATGGGGGGTTGAGAATGCGACGATTTGACCCAAAATTATAGTTTAAAAAGGGTTTTTTAAAATAAAAATTAGAGTCGCCACTTGGTAATGAGTTAAGGTGTACCAAGTCACCAAAAAATGAATTTTTAAAGAAATAATAGGAAAAAGTAGTAAGAAACCCCTTTTAAACGACTCCTAGTCCACGTAAACCAAAGAAAAAGGTTCGGGAGTCACATTTGACAAAGGGGAAGGCAAGGATAAAATCCAAGGCACCCCTTTGACCTAGCCAAAGCTAGTTGCATGATTTAATCAAAGATTTTCTTGTTTTAACCAAAGAATTTATTACATTTGGATGCACTACATGAATGCAAACCCTAGACCTAGGGGTATTGGGGGAAATTTCTCTTCAAAGGTTGAGTGGTGCCAATCACATTGATTGTGAAGCCCAATAACGATCCTTTGAAGAAGTCACGAATAATGCGAGTGGGATGCAAATGAATGGAATGCATGTATGCAATGTGAAGACATGAGTTTGAAAAAGTAATAAAAGACAATAAATATGTAAGTGAAAATGTGCACGTGAGTGGGCAAGGTGCGGTATGTGAAATGATAATATGAAGTACACGTGTGCAAGTGATGATAAAAGTGTTCGTGTGCAAGTGAAGCAACATAAAGGTGCACGTGTGCAAAATGGGGGGAAAAGAAAATGAAAATGTGATGGGGGTATAAAATGATAGAGTGGATTTAAAAATGCATGAGCCTAGGGAATTCATGCATATTGGGTACGGGGAGACCTAAATCGTGACTCAATTTGCCCTTTTATAGAGGGAATACAAGCGTGCTAAGGCTTAGAAAAAGCCACACTCGTCTATATCCCATATTTAAGGGGACTCTCAAGCAAATGAACCCTATAACTAGCATGAAATGCACAAATCCTAAAATGGAGGGAAAAGGGGTTCGAGGGGCATGCAAAATGATAAAACTAAAAAGAATGCATGACATGTAATGAACATGCAAACATGTACTAACGAGGAGAAATCCCTAAGGGTCTAGCGTTGGGCTAGCCCATTCTATGAATTCCGACTAGCGTTGGACTAGCGGAAACGTACATTCATCCATCACATTCATTCAGGCTATGGAAAGCGAGTAGACATGCCAAACACTTATAAACACATAGCACATAACATTTAGCATGCTCGACTAGATGCAAGGCCCTAACAAAGCAAATTAACACGTAGCAACTAAGCATGCAAGACACATAAGACAATTAAAACCCTAACTATTACATTTGCTAGCTAGGCACTTGACTTCGATAGGTCTTCATTGAATGCTCCTCCAAGCCCTATCTATTACATTAGGGAGACCCTACTACAATCTAGAAGGGGGGAAAGGAATAAAATAATTAAATCCCTAACTATTACAAGCCAAGAGGTGTACACATACCCCATAAAGAATAACTTAAATAAAAAGCAAAAGTAAATGACATAAATAAAAGAAATTAAAGAAAGGCTAGGAAAGCAAAGTAGACATGTATTTCTCACGTAGCACGTTGGTTCACATATGGTCAAATAAAGCCGAGATAAGGGATAGAGTGTACCTCCCTTGAAATGGAGCTCTAATGGGGTGAAATACTTATTTATCCTCCAAAATAATAAAAGAGTCAAGGCATCACTTTATTTATCAAATAATCATAAAAAATAAAATGGCAAACTTGAAATTGAATCAATTGAATCATGTAAGCAACCCACATTCAAGAAGTCAAAAGAAGAAGAGGACTTGATTGCACAAATTAACAAAGTTTGGAGGTCAAAATTAAAGAAAAATAAAGTTCAGGGACCTATTTGCAATTAAAGCAAGGACCCAATTGAATGAAATTGAAAGTTGTTGGGGCCATAGTGAAAACATCCGAAAGTTATGGGACTGGAACGAAATTTCGTCATCAGGCTTCTTAACTTGACAGGCCATTGGGCCACTTTATTATTTGTTTGGGCCAAAGCCTTCCTAGCCCAACCGAAAGGTCCAAACCAAGTCTAATTTTTATTTAATAAAGTCCACCAAAATAAACCCAACTAAAACTTGCTAAACTCTGATTATGCGTCAAACCCCAGCATTAATCTATCCAGAAAATCACATAAAATATGCAAACAGAGGATTAAACTTAAAAGGACAAAATTAGTTTGGTTTTTCCAGAGTTTGAGCCACAATGAAGTTAGACAGAAATTGAGGGATTAAATTGCAAATTTTTCAGATTTATTCACGCATGTTCTTCGCAGAACGCATTTTTCTTCACAGAAACTCTTCTTCATCACCAATTCTCTATAATTTTTTGCAGCATATACAACCTAGGCGACTTAGGCCATCTTAAACCAAATCATCAAATTCATTAACCCATTCCATTAAGCTCCAACACACAACACAACAAGCAAGGAGACAACCCTTGAAGGTCAATCAAAGAACAAAATGGAAGAGCCTGCGATCAGGACATTTTCTACAACAATACTTCTTATGAAATTCATGCCAGGCGCAAACAACATCCAATCACACATCAAATATTCAAACCAAAACAACAAGATCTTACAACTCTAATCTTTGAAATTTAACCAAAATGCAAGCTACAAAGACCCATCGAAAGGATGCAAAACAAGAGTGAAAACAGCAAAAATTTTGGGACAAATAGTCAGCTTCTCCAAACAGTCTAAGCATCATTAGCATTTCAGCTTTCTTCGCAAACAAAAACAAGATCACAGCAAAACGCAAGTCAATCGTTCCTCAAACAGAATTTTTAGCCGGGCATTTCATCAAACAGGTAAAGGGCATCAAAAATTTCACTAATCTTTTACTCAATTGAAGCTATACTCAGCCCCACAATTTACAGCAAACCCACAAGAAACCAATCTAATTAACATACAGAAAATGGCCATGAACAATCGACGCGAAAATTGAGATGCCAACCTTACAGAAAATATACTTTGACGGAAGAAGGAAATGGAAATGAAGAGGCTACCTTACTGTGACCTCTCACGGTGGTAGTCCACAGGCGGCAGTGTCAGCTTTGTAAGGCGAAATGGAGGAAGAATTGAGGGGTTGGGTGCGGAGTTGCCGGGCGCAGGTTTTTGTTGGGGAGGAGAAGGTGGCGCTGCGTGTGGCTGGAGGCGCCGCCCATCACGCAGTACACTTGCGCCGTCGGCATCAGCAGCGGGGAGGGCTGGGCTGGCTACTTCATTGTAGATAGTCTTAAGCTTGGAAAGAGGAACTAAGGGCCTCCCTGCTGCTCTAGAAAAATTCTTGGAGACCAGTCCTTTCTTCCCTTGTTTATTTGCTGCCCTTTTCTACCCCTGCCGAAACAATTTTTCTTCCTCCATTTCCTTTCGGCCAAGCTCTCTGTTTTTTCGTTCTGTGCGTCTGTGGCTCCTAGCCCAGCTGAAGCCCCAAAACTTCCCCAGCTTTCCCCCTGCGTTTTTTCTCTTCTCGCCCGCAACTCTCCTTATCTGCGGCTTCTCCTCCAATCTCACACAGAAACTCAGCCCTCTCTCTCGCTCTCTCTTTCACTCTTTTTCAGCCCTCGTTTCTTTTCCTTCGCTATCGCCTTTCACTCTTTGCCGTTCTTTCATCCGCCGCCCCCTATTCTCTCAGATTTCCCCGCTTGCTCCTTTCCCTCTTTTTGGCCATTCCTTTTCAACTTCCCCTATCTCGGTCCTCAATTTCTCTTTCGTTTTCTTAGCTGCCGTCCCTCTTCTCCCTCAGCCGCCACTGCCTTTTTCACTGTCGACCTCCTAAAACTCCCCCCAGATTTTCCGTCCCTAGGCTCTCTCTATCTCTCAAAACCTAGCTATCCTTCTAGATTCATCCCCCCTCCAGGTGTCCTAGACACCTGGCCTTTTGCAGCTCCAAATTTCATCTCCAGGACCTCTTCCAATCTCATTTGCAAGCTGCGGCAAAAAACGCAGCTTTCTGCATTGCCGTGACCTTTTTTTATTTATTTTTTTTTTTAAGTAAGAAATAATTTTAACTAAAATAAATAAAATACTAAAAAAATGCCCCAAAACATATTTTTGTGAACAAATTTTTTCTTTCTTTTTCTTTCTTTTCCTTTTCTTACAAATTTTATGCTAAAATGTCTAAAAATGAGATTAGTAAAACCAAACTAAAATAAAAATCAATAAACTAATAATGAAAAAATAAAGTCAAAAATTTGGTGTCTACATCCATCCAACAAGCAACACCAATTCATCTCAAAATCAACCACATACACATCATAAACTATCAAATACACCTTTCGGCACAATATCCATAACTGAAGCTACACTTATCGGATTGAAACGAATCTTATGGCGTTTCGAAGACAAGACATAAATCTACATTTCTTATGAAGACCTCCAAAGCCAAATCATGCATTTTCATGGTCAAAAATGAAAATCTCCACGAAAATAGAAATCTGGGCGCGAAATAGGGCTCATGGGCAGTCTAGGGTATTTCGGTCATTTCACATGCTACAGTGCTCGGATCGAGCTGAAATTTTCCAGGCAACTAATTAACACCATTTTCTACAACTTACATGTTTTAGGGCTAATTCGGCCTCCAACCTAGCCGAACAGAACCGGGCAGAACAGGGGTTACTTGAAACCCTAATCTGGAATTTCGTATCAAGCTAGAAATTTTACACAACCATTCATTTCCAACATATACCAACTCCATTTTGCACTATAACAAACCATCAATCCATGACTAACCAACACTAAACATATAAAATCAGAAAAATCATGCAAAAATCAGAAATTCATCAGTCTCTACCAAAAAACATGAAATCTTCTACAAAATCACCTCTTAAGCCAACACAAGTTACTAATAAACCATTATTAAGAACAAAGAAAGGATTGCTAGACATGATACCTTAAAATCTCAAGAAAGGTTATGGCTTAGTCATTTCCCTTCTCTAATCACTCCACCACTACCTTCAATCTTCCTAAGCAAGAAGTTTCTATGGAGTAATTTGAGAAACTAACGGTTGGAACTCAAGATTTGGACTTGGATTTGAAGAAACAAGATGAAACTTTCCTCTCTTTTTCTCCTCAATGGCCGGCCAAGATGGACCAAATGAAGATGATATTTTGATCAATTTTAGCATTTAGTAAAGTTGGTGAATAGTGGTCAATGTCCAACTTTGAATAAAAAGGTGACACATGTCACCTTTTGGTTTTAAAACTATCCTTTTGTCTCTCCAATGTTCATCCATTTGGTAACCTCTAATTATCTCTTAACACCTAATAAAATAATAACACTTAACACAAAAATCACTTAAGTACCAAAATTTTATCGCACTAGCGGGTCTCATGTCTATAATGCGTTTCAAATTTAACATACACTATCTCATAATAGGAAAATGATTTTAAAACTATACTTACTTATAAAAATGCATAGAAACTTTAATATTTTAAAGACAAGGATAAAAATGTAGGCAAAAATAAAATAATGCCTAGAAAATGTGAAAATTTTCGGGTTCTCACATTTCTCATACAAGATAACTGTCACATGTGCTGGCAGGATATACTCGGCCGACCTTAACATGGTGCTCTTCTTCGTTGCCCTAGTAGGCCTTTGCTCAACCTTCTTCCCTGAGACAATTGAAGACAAGGATTAAGGGTATCAAAGCTTATGTTTTAACTAGAGATTGTAAAAAAGGATATTATGAATGTAACTTGAGACCAACGTATTTGTAATAACTAGCGAACAGTTTGTAACTCCAAATTAGAGTATATATCATAGGTAGCCTGAATGTAAGTAAGTTCTCAAAATACTCAGGCAAACAGTTCTGTATCGTATATTCATTTATTAAACGTGAAAATATAGACAAATATATTGAACCAACCTTGTCAATTTTGCCCATATGAACGCAGTCTTCTCGGAATGTGTGCAACAAATGCAAGATTTTCATGCAGACAGGGATGTGACGGTTGTTCCTCTAGACAATCACCTTCACCACATTCCATGCTATTAGACTTATGTAGCTCTTGCTGTTGTTGATCTTCCATGTTCGCATGTAGCTCCTTGCCCACCTCCAACAAATCATTGTTTATTTCAGTTGTTCGTCTATTTTCAACACTTGTGACTATTATCATTGGTGTCACAATGCCTAAAGACTGCCCTATGCCTTCATCTATTTGCCCATTGTTATTTGTCACTGTACCTTTGCCATTTCTATGGTCCTCTCCCTCATGCTACCCACTCACATTCATAGTATCATCTCTTGCTCTACTAGCTCCTTCGCTATCGCTACAATGAAGGTTTTCATCATGATCTTTGGCACCCGCATCTTCTTCATCATCTTCCTCGTTCTCATCACCATCACGTCCTTCTTTTGCAGATTCATATTTAGATCCTTCTTCACGCTCGGTATCCTAGTGCATTGCCACAAATTTGTCCTTATTTTTTTCCCCGTGTGCAATGATTCGTCCTGATCGCATGCTGCTTTTCCCCACTGATGCGAAGAAATGATTTCTGCAATCTTGAGTATCCTCTGTTGGCTTGTAACAGCAATTTTATACAGTTCTGAGAGCTCAGCTTGCAACATTTCAAAAACCAATTCTACAGACCTCTTTTACACAATCCAACATGTGAATACTCTATTATGACACGAGTAACATTTCACAACTATCATGTGCATTCTCTTTCCATATCATATTAATGGTATGAATGTATGTAGATTTCATATTTATAGACTGTATGCATGCTTTGTCAAATTAGATCCCTATTGGTATACAATACGTTTGCATATATTTCGTATACCAAATATTGAGGTCACTTACACCTACATCGGCATGGCCGCTGTCCATCATCGCCCCAACCAGATTAGGGGGAGTTCAGTCATCGACGAGCCAACTTCGGCCTCCACCAATTCATGTGGTTCAACCTACGACAAAATATTAGTGACACTCCAAATGTATATGAATTGGAATACAAATTATTACAAACTTATTCGCAATGTATTGTTAATAATACCAGTCTTATCAGCTTTCCTTTTCCATAGCTGCCAAGATTATCAATCTCTAATGCATCCCTTTTCGAGATCAAACCATTTGTCCATGCCTTTACTATTGGAATAGTTCTCGACACTTGATGTTTTAGTATTGACATTCGATCAAAATAATGAATCTGCAATATCTGACATAAAATTTTTCGATTACTTTGGTCGACAAAATTATTGTCTGCCTTATTGTTACTACTTTCATTTTGATGCACAGTACTCGAACCATCGTATTCACATGTCACTCTAATTATTATGCACACACTGCCCTCACAAAGTGGTGTGAGGTATCCATACATGCCATATTCATTAGAGTCGTTTTCAATCAATGTGAAGGATACATATTCTTACCAATAGCACAAAAATGCATCCCCCAACGTATTGGTGCTGCTTTTTACTTTTCTTCTGCACCTCCAACACCTTATTGCATAGCACGTTCCTAACATACTCCGCCCAATTCAAAGTGGCTAGCTTATCAACTTCTTGTGTGCAACTCCAAAACTTTATTTTGTGCTCAGCCCTAGTGCTTGGAGCCAACAGGCATCTACAAGCAAATGCAACAAACAGCTGTTTGAACTCTTCTCTATGACTCATGGATACCAACTCATTTGGTAACTATTTCCATTTATATGTCCTACGTCTTGGCCCAAATCCCCCCACCACGCTAGCATCAGCATCTTCAACTAGTACTGGCCCTTCATTTGGGATGTCTAACACTAAATCTATATCTCTTGCTGTTAAAGGCAGCACACCATCTCCATGTAGATGCAAGCTACTTAGTGTCGGATTAAAGTTATCCATTAGTCAAGTTGCTATACCACTTGGAATGGAATGGCACTGTATGTCTAGTAGCCCTTCGAATCCAATGTCTCTAATCTACTGCTTCTTTGTTTCATCGATCCTTGAAACAAATGTGACCATTTGATTTAGCTAGCAGCGTATGATGCACTTATGATTCTGCAACCAAGTTGTACATATATGCATTAGCCAGGTGGTGCTTTTCATCAACTGCTTGACTGTTTATAATTTATGTTTACCTTAGCCGTAGCTCGTGCTTTTTGCACTATCAACTTTCCAAGACGTGCCATTTCTTTCTCATATGGTTCTTTCTCTTTCAGGTACTCGTCTTTTCGCTTCGTAATGTCTTCCTTACTCAACTGATTATATGCTGCCCAGGCAACATTATTATACTGCATTGTAATGGACAAAGACATCAGCCACATTAAAACTCATCTACTTCTTGTTTCCTCACTTATATTTCATGTACTTCTTTCTAATTAGCATATTGGTTGCTTTCTTTATTATGATTTTCATGCATACCTTGTCACCTTCACTCTTTTCGCCAAAACCTTACATTGATACTCTTTCTTGCCCATAAAGTCCAGTGAAACAAAGTTAATAGTGCTTTTAAACAATGATCCCTATTTTCTATTATATACAATTTGACCTGAACTTCATCCATGGATTCAATGGTGGAAGTGGTTCCGCAACCTCACTTGTTCCTACTGCCTCTATTTGCTCATCTTCAGCTGTGTTTGCAGTCATTTTTTTCCTTCTTTTCCCTAATTTCTTCCCTCTGCAATATGCCGTATAATTGTCACCAACCTCACTTTCTGAGTGCTATACAACTTGCGAGACACAAACATTATTCACTTACATATTAAGTGATTTAGATGAAGCTTCAGGTTCTTTGCCACCAAACTTTCCTGCTGGTTTATCTCTGCCACCTTGGCCACTTGAAGTTCTCGATTTTTTTCCTGCCATCTGAACTGAGAGTTGTACAACTGCACTTCAGTTCTATTATGCCTTCCCATGTTATTCTGAATGCATTACAAAGTAATAAAACATATATAATACATCACTTTCAAATCTCAATAACAATACTTTTAAAAACTTGTAACTTTTGTTCCACACTATGTTTGCCAAAATTATCAATAAGTTAATTATTCTGCAGGGCAAATTCCACTTACAATCTACTCTCCCTCATTTATCAAGTTTCATGGGATCGATTTCTTCTTCTATTTCTTGTCCTACTGTACACATATGACTTATGTATCAATTGTGAGGTACCAATTTCACAATTATGTAATATAGTATTTTACAGAGAAGTTCTTATATTGTAATTGCTAAGTCACTGCATGTTACAGTTATCCAATTTCATGTCCAATCACACTAGCGGAGCAAAACTTGTAACCTTTTTTCCACACTCAGTATGTCAAACTAAACACTATGTAAATCATTTTTTGTACCTTGTTCAGCTTTTCGTCTGTTGCCCTACCTATCAAGTTCCAAACAGTTAACTTCTTCTTCTCTTTATCCTGTGATTATACAAATATGAGTTAACTAATAAACAATAACTAGAAAGTTCACAATATATTCATGCAATTTTACACATCAGTTCTGCTACTGTAACTGCTGAATCATTGCATGTAACAGTCCAACTTGCTGTCCAACATGCCTAGTTAAAACAACTTGTAACCTTTTTGCCCACAATGCATCTATCAATCTTAGTATTATATTAATTCATGTCGCATAACAATTTTACTCTTCATCACTATTTATTCATATGAAATGTCTCTTATACAACACTCTAATACATTCTTAAGGGAACTATCTTTGTAACACTTTTTTTTCGCTTTGTATGTCACCACGAATAGGATGTACAAACCACAAACAAACTATAATCCACCCACAGCTATTGCTAGCCAACAAAATCTACAATAAGTTCAAAGCAATAACTGGTACCCCTGTTATATTGTTGCCCAACCAATTCCACATCCTATTCACATGATTTTGCAAACACTTGGCGCACTAAGTTTTCCGCACCTGTCCTCCCCAATGTTGGCCACCAAATTACATACCTTATACTACTCAGTACCAATAAACATTCTGTTCCAACAAAATCATTAAAGATCAATTAGCCTATTCATTTACGACATTGTTCAACAATAACAACTACTCACATCGCTCTACTACCTTTTTAAGTTTTGAAAGTTATCATAAAATTGTTGTTTTGTTACCTGGGTATTTCCTGCGTTTTCTCTTCTCCAGATGCCCCAACGTTCCACTTTACAAATTTGATTCACTTTTGCCAAGCCATTCCAGATTTCAAACCGCTACAACTTTGCCCCTCTGTCACTCCTTCGCCACAAATGTATTTTCCCTACTTTTCCTTTTTCCCAGTTTGCTGTGATACCCCGACTTCTTTAAACCCTAAATTCTAAAAAAAAAAAACCTAGTTTACTTGATTGAAACCCTAATTTACTTGTGATCAACAGGTTTTCTTAAATCCCTCATATTTTAATTGAAACCCTAATTTTTTTTCACTGGAATTGTAAAATTTCTCACGTTTTGTCTTTTATTTGAAAATTATTCATTTACTATGGCTCTACTACCCAATCATTCCTCAATAGGTGCAAATGAATCTAGGAAGTAGGGTTTCACTTTTCGTTTCCAAGTTAAGAGTGAATTAGGGTTTCACGTTTTTCCGTAGTATGATTATTCGGTATGAAGTAAGGATCAAATTTGGTACTTAAGAGTGACTTTTGGGTGAGAAATAATATGTGATTAGGAGCAATGATATAAAGTTAGTGAATAGGAAGTAAAAAAACCCTAGTACGTGTGATTTAAGGAAAAACGGTGCGAACCGACGGGTACCGTTTGACCGGGTAAACACACCACTTGACCCATACTTTATTACCTTAATCTTCTCATTTTATTTTAGCTAATTAACCCTCAATATATCTCATACATCAGCCACAATATTTGACCAAGAAAACAAGAGAGAAAAGAAAAAAATTGACTTCCAATCCAAGGGTGACATTTGTCCACTTTGACCCAACTTACTTCCTATCATTTTAACCTTCTTGAAGCTTCAATTGAGCCCCCATTTCCAGCCCTCCAGCCGTGAGAGTGAGAGAGAAAACAAGAGAAAGAAAGCTCTAATTCCATCTTGGGTTTTGTTTGATTTAGTGAGAAAACAAGAAAACTAAACCGATTAATTTGCAAATTGAAAGCTTGGGAAGCTAAGGGAACCAGAAATTTCAAGAGGAGGTGAAGTATTACTCTTACAAGCTTCTTTTGTCGAGACCGTGGTGAGTTAGGCGGAGCTGGTGGGGCCTACTACTAGCTATCATGCACGAAGTGATTTCTGCTCTTATACTACTTTTGTATGTTGAGTAAGTATTCAGGCCATTCTTATGCTTTAGTTGCTTATGTGTTATGAGTTGTATGAAAAGGGTACGATAGGCGAGGGTGTACTTTATCGCACTCGACCTAAACCCTAATTTGCTCACGTATTTGTACATGGCATATGTATATGAACTATTTTAGAACTAAAACCCTCGAGCTTGTAGCTCGGGGTGACTTTTGGGTAATTTTGTGAAATTTGTGAGTTTGAGGTCGATCTCAAGACCTAGATGGACTATTCGAGCCAGTTAGCGCTTGGTCGAAGTCAGTTCAGCCTAGTCTGAGGTCACCAAATTTGTGAATCCGGTTCACCGAGAATGTGAACGAAGTTTGTAGGTTCAAATTATGAACCAAGTTTGTGAACCGAGCTTGTAAACCAAGCTCAATTTCGTTCGCTCGAGCAAGTTTGTGAGGTGACTGGCCAGTGAGGGTGATAAGGTGTTAGGTGGGAGTACAAGTGGAGTTCTACGGACCTTATTTATGGTCGACGGAGTGTCGGCAGGAGATCACGCATGGCAAATGACTTGGCTTTGGAGCCAACCTGTATCCTTCCTTTGTATTGTTACTTCTGCACTTGGCTTGACACTTTTGTGAAATAGTTGTTTATCTAAATGTGAAATTTACGATTTTACGCCTGTTTACTTACTAAGCATATAGCTTACTCCGTTTCCTTTGTTTTCCTTAGCAGGGGGACGACGTGGGGATCGCTCGGGAAAGTGGTTAGATTTTGAGCTATAGAATACTTGAATTTGTGTTTATTAAAAGTTGACGAGTAAGATGTATATAGTTGGCGTGGTGGTTGTAGTTATCAGCTTTTCTAGATTTTACTTTCTGGTACTCGTGATATGTAATTCTTGGAGAATTGGATGTAATATTTGAGATCTATCTTATACTTCATTGGAGGACTGTAGTGAGTGAGTGAGTCCCGGCGAGAGCTGGGCAGGAGGTCTGCCGAACCCTTTGGTTCGCCTTAGGGGGAGGTGGGGCCGTCACAGTTGGTATCAGAGCCTGCTTAGGGTGGTCTCTGCGCGGAGTGAGCCTGGACTGAGTGGTGAATAGGCATGAAGGATTAAGTGCTCGTTCGAGCATAAGCTATGAACTGTGAATATTATAGGCCTTAAATCTTTCTCATGGTGTCCAAGGACCATAGATAGGTATGTCGGGTGGGAATTTCGATTGTAGATGATTTACTCTTGGGACTGGCCAGCTCGAGATGTGAATTATCTTATTTCGGATTCTTGTGCCCGAGTACTCCAAAGTTGAAAGGTACTAAGTACTTGAAACTTGCATTTCGGGAACATGAACAGGCTTTGTCTGGCTAGAATGAGTACTAGAGGTCAACGGATGTCTAGTTTGGATAGAAAGTGACGTGAGAGACCGGACGGGGTTATCTTAACTGAGACCGGGACGATATCGCCTTTTCTTTTGATTTGCCTTATATCGTTATGACATGACATTAATTGGTATATTTGTGTAAATGATTATCTGCCATTTTATTTGCCCTTTTATTAATTTTTATTTTATGATTTGAAAATGCTTTTATTGAACCGTATAGCTATTTGATTTTGCTTATACTTATTTACGAATAATTACGAATAAATAAATGAATTTCGAGGACGAAATTCCTTTAAGGAGGGGAGATTGTGATACCCCGACTTCTTTAAACCCTAAATTCTAAAAAAAAAAAAACCTAGTTTACTTGATTGAAACCCTAATTTACTTGTGACAAACAGGTTTTCTTAAATCCCTCATATTTTAATTGAAACCCTAATTTTTTTTCACTGGAATTGTAAAATTCCTCACGTTTTGTGTTTTATTTAAAAATTATTCATTTACTATGGCTCTACTACCCAATCATTCCTCAATAGGTGCAAATGAATCTAGGAAGTTAGGTTTCACTTTTCGTTTCCAATTTAAGAGCGAATTAGGGTTTCACGTTTTTCCGTAGTATGATTATTCGGTACGAAATAAGGATCAAATTTGGTGCTTAAGAGTGACTTTTGGGTGAGAAATAATATGTGATTAGGAGCAATGATATAAAGTTAGTGAATAGGAAGTAAAAAAACCCTAGTACGTATGATTTAAGGAAAAACGGTGCGAACCGACGGGTACCGTTTGTTACCGGGTAAACACACCACTTGATCCATACTTTATTACCTTAATCTTCTCATTTTATTTCAGCTAATTAACCCTCAATATATCTCATACATCAGCCACAATATTTGACCAAGAAAACAAGAGAGAAAAGAAAAAAATTGACTTCCAATCCAAGGGTGACATTTGTCCACTTTGACCCAACTTACTTCCTATCATTTTAACCTTCTTGAAGCTTCAATTGAGCCCCCATTTCCAGCCCTCCAACCGTGAGAGTGAGAGAGAAAACAAGAGAAAGAAAGCTCTAATTTCATCTTGGGTTTTGTTTGATTTAGTGAGAAAACAAGAAAACTAAACTGATTAACTTGCAAATTGAAAGCTTGGGAAGCTAAGGGAACCAGAAATTTCAAGAGGAGGTGAAGTATTACTCTTACAAGCTTCTTTTGTTGAGACCGTGGTGAGCTAGGCGGAGCTGGTGGGGCCTACTACTAGCTATCACGCACGAAGTGATTTCTGCTTGTAAGGATCGAAGACAACCTAAGAGGGGGGTGAATTAGGTTTTCAAAAAACCAGCTAAGATATAGGTCACTATTTTTAACGCCTACCTTTCTTTTCTCAAAGACTATCCAATGGATCAGTTTACAAGGAAGCACAGGTATTCGTAAGATGAAAAAGAGAACAGTTTATATAGAAAAGCTGTAAATGAAAATAGAGAAACAAATCAGGCTTCAAACTCAACTGGAGTTTGAACAGCACTTTTATATACTAAGTTACTTCAAGTTGAACAAACTTGCAACCAATATCCTGTATACAAGGGAAGGATCACTTCCTTCTTGCCCCAAATCACACTTGGTCAAGCAAGGAAGTTTTATAAGCACTCGAAAATTCCTCACAATGCTACACTATTGAAGAAGTTGTGTCACACTTGAAAAACTGCAAGAAAATTGCACAAGCTAAGAATACAAATGTTCTTTTGGAGTATTCTAACACTTGAATCACTCACGATCTGATGTAGACTTGATGTGCAAAGTTGTCCTTAGGTGGTTGACTTTATTCTTTTTATAGGAGATCAGAAAATTCTTCAATTAATGCTGTCAACGGGTAGAAGGCAACTGAAGAGTCAACTAGCCGTTGGTGCTGTCGGACGTCCGATATTCAGTTTTTATGCGTCCGAACGAGATCAATGATTTCTGGAAGATTTCTTGAATTTCTTAGGACGTCCGATCTCCTATCACCATGCGTCCGAGGGTAAGATGCATACTTGAAATTTCCCCTTCAATTCCTTCGGACGGCCGATGTGTCCAGTGTGTTACGTCCGAAGTGCAGCAACGCTTGTCGGACGTCCGATACCCAGGTGTTGAGCGTCCGATCGTGATCAGTAATCATAGAGGCCCTGGCTTGTCTTCTTCGGACGTCCGAGTCTGAGTTCTTCATACGTCCGAAGTTACTCAAAGGATGGCGGACGTCCGATACTCTCCTTTTGTGTGTCCGACATCTTCCTCAGCACTTTTCATCCTTTTTTATCTTCTTTTTGCTTTAAGTCCACAGACCTGTTTAGTGTCATTTCTGAAAAGGATCTCTACAAAAAGTATTAGTAACATCTATTTGTTTTGTAATCATCAAAAGATATGAATTGAGATAAACAATCTCCCCCTTTTTGATGATGACAAAACATTTGGATAAAGCAAAAATATTCGAACTGGGACATAACAACTCCCCCTAACGAAGTGCATGAGTATACAGGAAGAAGCGCAACTCCCCCTGAAACTGACTCCCCCTAACTAGTTATTCTACACCATCAGTGCTAATCCAATTAATCCAATTCTCCCCCTTTTTGTCATCACAAAAGTGGGTATCAGTTTTGATACCAGCAGTATCAGATAACGTCAGTAAGATCCAAAAAAAATCATCAAAATCAGATAATATCAATCAGATACCACATACATGTTCAGATAACACAGATACCACGGATATTTTAATCAGATAATATCAGCAAAATCCATTCATGTTCAGCACAATCTGGAATCAACAGAAACATTCATAACAAACACTTAGTTATAACATCCATAAACAGTAGAAAATATCCAGTTGTACAAACCAGGTGTATAACACTTAGTACATAGCATAAGAAAAGTTTTGCAATGCAAAAAATGAACTATAGTCCTAGATTATGGTGCAGTGATCTAGTAGTGCCTAGATGGTGATTTTAGATGATCCAGACCTCCTCCTGGCCAGACGAAACTGGTCAGGGTCCTCTTCTTCCTCAGTTTCTTCATCATCATCTTCATATGCTTCCTCAGTTGCTGGAGCCTTGCCTTTGTCCTTGGGCTGAGAAGTGGAAGCTGGTGTGGTCTCAGTACCAGTAGTTGGCCCTGTGGGCTCAGGTCTTGGCTCCTTCCCATGAACATTTGCATTGTATTCAGGTATTGGAGGGACAAGAAGGTTTCTTTTTTCAATGAAGGATGTTTGTTGGGCAGGAGTCATGGTCATCATGAGACCATCTTCAATAAGTAAGACATGTTGTTTGAGGTCTTCAAGCAAGGAGATGACTTCAGAATTGGAAGATAAGGACTTGCTGGCAGACTTTCTAGGATGAATGGTGAAAGGGGAAACATAGTCTGACTGATCACGAGAAGTCCTAGGAGTGACAGGAGTTTCATGAAAATTTTTCCTTCTAGACTCAGCCACAGTTTCCTTATAGCACCAATGGCCATCAAAAAATCTTAAGTTCTTTCTTTCAAAATAAGCTTTTGAAAAAACTGTTGAAGCACTGTCCTTAGGTGATTTTTCAGAAAAAGGTATTTCAAAATGGGCAAAGATAGGAGTCAGAAATTTACCATAAGAGAGCTTTCTACGACTATCAGTGCTAATTTTGAGCAGAAACTTGCACATCACAAAACCAAAGTCAATGCGGATTTTTTCAACAAAACAGTAGAAAAGATAGAGTTTCATTTTGTTTGCATCTGTTCTGTGGCCATCAGTTGGCACCAACAGATTTGAAATGATGGTAAAGATGATCAGATTCTGAGGACTGAGATCATATAATCTTGCCTCAGCAGGAGTGTTGAATTTTGTTTGAAAATATGTCATGAGTTTAGCATTGTAAAAATGATGATAGGCAGAAGGAAATTCCTCATATGAAAAGAAGTTTGCAATTTTTTCTTTGTAACCATCTTCAATCTTTGTTTTCAAAATGGAGTTTACAATGTCAGGTGTTAATGTGATGTTCACAGAGTTGACCCTAGAGATGAGTTCTGTGTGTGAGTTACCCTTTCTAAGATTAGCAAAGAACTGATAAAGCATGTCAGGGTAATAGGTATTAGGAATGGTCAGAAGATGAACCCATTTTTGGAATTCAAACCGTTTAATAACAGGTTCAAGATCAAGCTTACGAAATTCGTAGGGAAGGATGAGCCTTTGGATGATGAACCCTTTTTGAGAGACTAACTCAAATCTGTCTCTGGCTTCATCATCGATGAATTTTGGAAGATGAGTTGGTTCTGTTACTGGCTGAGATACTGGATTTTTCTTAGGGCGTTTCCCTTTCGAGGTTTGTGTATCAGATGCCTCCACATTTTGAGTTTCAGATCTTGTCCTTGGAGACTTCCTGGTGGAGGGTTCAGATGTTTGCTGATTCTCAGCATTATTTCCCTCATTCTGCTGATCAACAGAGGGATCAGCAGATGGCTTTTTCTTGGATTGAGGAGTGCTCTTCCTTTTTGCAGTTCTCTTTCCTTTAACAGGTGACCTTGTGACAGTTTCATCACCCTGGATAGCCTGCTCTGGTTCCTCACTTCCATCAACAATGTTCCCTTCAGAGTTCTGCCCTTCTATCTGCTCTTCAGATGATTCAGCAGTTGGAGTAACTAATTTTCTTTGGGCAATTTGCTTCACCTTACCACCACGGGTCACAATTTTCTTTTTAGGTGCCACAGGAGGTGGTTCCACAATTTTAATGTCCTCATCTCTAAGCCTAAAGGACCGTCCGGCACTAGTAGATCCTCCTCTGATTCTAACCATGATGCAATGTGGATATGATTTTTGATGCAGAATGTGGTGTATAGAGGAAGAATGCAGTATGAGCCAACTAGAGTGCACTAAAATGCCGCAAGGAGAGAGTTATGTGAAGTTAGGGTTTTGTATGTAAATTGGGAGTTTTGGGGTAGTTGGGGGTTAGGAGTGATTTTTATGAGTGGTTAATGAGCAATAGAGGTGTAATAGAGTTGGTTGAGTCAATTTCTTGGAACTTGGTTTGATGAGAGAGGGATTTGAATTTCAAATATGAGAGGAAACTGAAAGGTTGCGTCCGAGACTTATGGAAGAAAATGAACTGAGAAGGATGAGTAACTGCCTTATAGGGCTCAATTTTTGAGTGTCGGACGTCCGAACGAAGTGAAACGTCCGATACAACCGTCCGAACCAGGGTTTTTCTGAAACAGGATGAAGAACACTGTCGGACGTCCGTTCCAATTCATCGGACGTCCGATAAAGATTGACTAGAGACAAAACTTAGAATATTTTTTCTGAAACACCCAGTTTTGTTCTCAGGAACACAAATTGATCCAGCGGAAGAGCTTTTGTGAGGATATCAGCGATCTGCTCTTTAGAACAAACAAACTCAACACGGATTACCCCCTTGGAGACAAGATCGCGAATGAAATGATGCTTTATATCAATGTGCTTAGTCCTAGAGTGTTGAATGGAATTTTTTGTTAGATTAATTGCACTAGTGTTGTCACAGTACATGGGTACACATTCATATACCAAATCAAAATCATTCAATGTGTTTTTCATCCATAACAATTGAGCACAGCAAGCACCAGCAGCAACATATTCAGCTTCAGTAGTGGATAATGAGATAGCATTTTGTTTTTTACTAAACCAAGACACCAAGCAATTTTCAAGAAAGTTGCATATACCAGTAGTACTTTTTCTATCTATTTTACAACCACCAAAGTCAGCATCAGAGAATCCACATAGAGGAAGTTCATGACATTTTGGATACCACAAGCCAAAGTTTAAGGTTCCTTTAAGATATCTCAAACTTCTTTTTACTGCATTCAAGTGTGATTCCTTTGGACAGGATTGAAATCGAGCACATAAGCATACAGCAAACATGATGTCAGGCCTACTAGCAGTTAAATAAAGTAAACTTCCAATCATACCTCTATACTTCTTTTCCTCAACTTTTGTACCTTCTTCATCTTTGTCAAGTTTGGTAGATGTGCACATAGGTGTTCCAACAGGCTTTGAGTCCTCCATTCCGAATCTTTTCAGCAACTCCTTGGTGTATTTTGTTTGATTTCTAAATGTTCCATCTTGGGTTTGAATCACTTGGAGTCCAAGGAAGAAGTTCAGTTCTCCCATCATGCTCATTTCAAATTCTTTTTGCATGATGATGGAAAAGTCCTTGCACCATCTCTCATTAGTAGAACCAAATATTATATCATCCACATATATTTGCACAATTAAAAGATCTCGTAAGCATTGTTTTGTGAAAAGTGTAGTATCTACAATGTCCCTTTTAAAATCATTTTCAATCAAAAATCCACTCAGACGTTCATACCATGCTCTAGGTGCTTGCTTTAATCCGTATAAAGCTTTTGAGAGTTTAAAAACATGATCTGGATGAGATTCATTTTCAAAACCAGGAGGTTGGTCAACATAGACTTTTTGATCTATAAAACCATTTAAGAAAGCACTTTTAACATCCATCTGAAATAATTTTAAAGTTCTTGAAACATGCAAATGCTTGAAACATTCTTATGGACTCTAGCCTAGCTACAGGTGCAAAGGACTCATCAAAGTCTATTCCCTCTTCTTGAGTGTATCCCTTAGCCACCAGCCTGGCCTTATTTCTAACAACCTCCCCTTTATCATTCATTTTGTTTCTAAAAACCCACTTTGTGCCAATGATAGGATGGTCTTGTGGTCTAGCAACCGGGGTCCAAACCTTGTTTCTTTCAAATTGGATTAACTCTTCTTCCATAGCTAAAATCCAGTGCTCATCATTCAATGCATCAACAACATTTTTGATACGAATCTCGTTGGTGAGGAGATTCGCTACCCAAGATCGCTTGTTGGATTTGACGTCGGGTGCAAGAAACGGTGGCAGCGGAAGCCCTACGACCCCTCTAATCCCCGTGACTACGAACTTGTTGATACTATCTCAACCCGTAATCAAACGAATTAGTGAACCTCAGGCAAGTGTAGAAGGCGCCACAATTCAAGTGCGATTCTTGAATCGATAAGCCGAACAAGAACACTAGAGTATAACTCTAAGTTGTTCAAGGGTTGCTCGAAAGCTATGGAGAAAATTCTCACACTAGGTTTTTATGATAAAAGTGTCTCCCTGAAATTATCAAAGCTTGGCTATTTATAGCCTTACAAAGAAGCAAACCTAATCTAAGTTGGAAACAATGCAAGTTTCCTTATTCGATTTGACAACTAAACTAATAACTCACTAATCATAGTTAGGGCTAACTAATGGACAGCTTATAATCGACCCAATGAAGGCTTTAAGCTGGCCCAACATAACCCAATAAAAGCTAATTAACCAACTTAAGTAATAGTGAGCCTAGACTCTATAAATCGGATCCAACTCAACATGAGGTCTTGGACCGAACTTATTCCTACCAAATAAAATAGAAATCTGAAAAATAAACTACTAAACTATTACTAAAAGATTCATTCTCTTGCAGCCCGAAACATGACCCATAAGCAGCCCATATTTCGTATCAATTTTTAGGTTCAATATGTGATACTAAAGCAAGATTATCTACTAGGTGTCTAGAAGAACGAGTCCTGACCTTTTCAGACGGAACACCAATTATAAGCTCCCTGGGATGGTTATGAGCAAATTTTCAGGTTCTTGGAAGATCATTAGGAGTAGTGGTATCTCTGTCAATCACATTTCCAGCTGGACTGTCCTGAGTATCATCATCCTTTAAATCAGTTTCTGGTGAAGCAGAGTCATGATCATTGATTGCTAACTTCTTTAGTTCTTCTTGAACACCTGTATCATCATCTTCACCACAACTCATAGAAATGTCTCCATTAAATTCATCCAACGTAATGTGTATTGCCTCCTCTATAATCAGTGTTCTATGATTATAAACTCTGAAGCCTCTTTTGTTTTCACAATATCCCAAGAAAATTCCCTCATCAGATTTTTTGTCAAACTTTCCAAGATGTTCCTTGATATTCAAAATGAAACATTTACAACCAAATACTTTGAAGTAACCAACAACAGGCTTTTTGTCAAACATGAGCTCATAGGAGGTTTTGTTCAAAATTGGTCTTAGGAGAACTCTGTTCATGGTATAACATGCTGTGTTTATAGCTTCAGCCCAAAAATATTTTGGTAAATTACATTCACTAAGCATGGTTCTAGCGGCCTCTTGGAGAGTTCTATTTTTTCTTTCTACAACTCCATTTTGTTGGGGAACTCTAGCAATAGAGAATTCATGAGTAATGCCATTATGATCACAAAATTCTGGAAAACCACAGAACTTGAATTCTGTTCCATTATCACTTCTAATCCTAACAATTTTCAAGCCAAGCAGATTTTACACTTTAGCAAACAATGAAGTAAAATTCTTAAAGGCATCATCTTTATGAGCAAGAAATATCACCCAAGTATATCTAGAGTAATCATCAACAATCACAAAGCAATATCTCTTACCACCAAGGCTTGTAGTTTGTGTAGGACCAAACAGGTCAAGGTGTAAAAATTCAAGTGATTTTGAAGTAGAAACACATTTCTTGGGTTTAAAAGATACCTTGACTTGTTTTCCAAATTGGCAAGCATCACATATCCGGTCCTTTTCAAATCTGATTTTTGGGAGACCTCTAACAAGATTCTTTTTAGAGATTTCTTTTAGCAAATCCATGTTGAAATGACACAGTCTTCTATGCCATAACCATGGGTCCTCATTTGCTACTTTGAGACATTTGAGATAGGAGGAATCAATTTTTTCAAGAACTACTACATAGACATCATTAACCCTTTTTCCTTTGAAAACAATGTTAAACTTTGAGTCAAATATGAGACATTCAAGCTTTTTGAACAACACAAACAGATTCCTATCACACAGTTGGCTAACACTTAATAAATTGTAGCTTAGATTGTCAACGAGAAGAACATTATGGATAGAGGTTTGACCATTCTTACCAACATCACCAATACCAACAGTTTTGGCTTTGTTATCATCTCCAAAAGTTACCTTTCCACTTGCTTTTTGCTTGAGTTTAATGAATTGTGATGCATCACCAGTCATATGTCTTGAACATCCACTATTAATGAACCATTTTGATTCTTTAGCAATGTTATCCTGGTTCACCTACACAGAAACCCACAAGATAATACTTGGTACCCTTTACATGTTGGGTCCTTGAGAGTTAGTCTTATGTCTAACTATCCACATGCATCTCATGCCATTCCTCATGTTTTTCTTAACATGACAGTTGCTTTTCATGTGACCAAATTGACAACAAAAGTTGCATACTGACATTGGATCAATCAAATGAACAGGTTTAATGAATCTGACTTGCCTTCTCCTGTGGATAGCAAACTCATTTGCATTTTGATTCAGTCTTATTTGATGAGTATTAACATAAGGTTCAGTGTCATTCTTTTGAAGACGGTTCTGTTTCATATGGTGTAACAATTGACATAAATCATCCATCCTTTTTCTTAAGCTACATTGCTCACTTCTGAGTATGTCACATAAATTTTTCTTTTTGTAAAGTTCAGCAAGCACATCAGTTTCAGTCCTTTCCAGGTTCTCATTTTCATGCTTAAGACACTTATTTTGTCGAAAAAGATTTGCATTGTCTTGTATTAGAAAGCTAATTTTCTGCTTTAGTTCCTTATTTTTAACATAGGAATCTTTCAAGCTGTTATGCATTTTTTCTAGAAAAAAGTTAACATCATCATCAGATTCACTATCACTATCAGTTTGAGAGTTGCATTGTGTAACCTCTTCATCTCCAATGGCCATGAAAGCCACTTGAGCAGATTCCTCTTCTTCTTCAATTTCGCCTTCTGAGTTGCAATCATTCCAGGTAATCTGGAAATTGTTGAACTTTGATTTTCGTTCAACCTTGTTCTCCTTCTTTTCTTCATTGGACACTCATTTGCATAGTATCCTGGTTGGCCACATTCAAAACACTTATCAGTCAGCTTCTTGTTGAACTCCAGTTTCCCTCTGTTTCTGAAGTCATTAGACTGATTTGGGAAGGAATTGCTGGATCCGCCTTTCCTGAATCTTCTCTTGTTGAGAAATCTTTTGAAACCTCTTGTGATGAGTGCAATATCACTGTCATCACCTTCTAAATCATTTTTATCCTGTGAGACTGTTTCGTCTTCGTCTTGTGAAGCTTTCAGAGCAATACTCTTTCTTACTTTTGTGTCTTTTTCATCCTGCATCTTAGATTTAAGTTTCAGTTTGTAAGAAGTTAGAGAGTTAATCAGAGATTCAATGGATAAAGTATTTAGATCCTTGGCTTCCTCAATGGCAGTTACTTTGCTTTCCCAGTCCTTTATAGAGCATTCAGAATTTTTCTGTTCTTCTCACCTAGAGAGTACTCCTTCTCAAGCACCTCTAAATCCTTGATCAGATCATTGAATCTACAATACATTTTGTCAATATTTTCATGAGGCTCCATCTTAAAAGATTCATACTTGGTGACCAGAATGGATTTCTTTTGTTCTTTCACGTTGTCACTACCCTCATGAATTTCTCTTAGCTTATCCCACATTTCTTTGACAGATTTACATCCTTTTATTCTAATGGATTCATTTGAGTCTAAGGCACTATAAAGAACATTCATGACTTTGGCATTTAATGTGAGATTGGTTCTATCTTGAGCATTCATCTCAGCTCTTGTTTTTTGCCGCAACAAACCTGTTTCTGCATCAAGAAAGTTAGCATCATGCGGTCCTTCATTCACAATAAATCATAGTTCAATATCAATGGATTGCAAGAAGATAATCATTCTTTCTTTCCAACTAACATAATTGGAATCAGTAAACATGGGAGGCCTAGTGACAGATTGCCCCTCAACAAACATGGCATGATTGGTTGTCATTTTTACTCCAAGCCGCTTGAGCTTAATCTCTAGGAGACCAAGCTCTGATACCAATTGTAAGGATCGAAGACAACCTAAGAGGGGGGGTGAATTAGGTTTTCAAAAAATCAGCTAAGATATAGGTCACTATTTTTAACGCCTACCTTTCTTTTCTCAAAGACTATCCAATGGATCAGTTTACAAGGAAGCACAGGTATTCGTAAGATGAAAAAGAGAACAGTTTATATAGAAAAGCTGTAAATGAAAATAGAGAAACAAACCAGGCTTCAAACTCAACTGGAGTTTGAACAGCACTTTTATATACTAAGTTACTTCAAGTTGAACAAACTTGCAACCAATATCCTGTGTACAAGGGAAGGATCACTTCCTTCTTGCCCCAAATCACACTTGGTCAAGCAAGGAAGTTTTACGAGCACTCGAAAAACCCTCACAATGCTACACTATTGAAGAAGCTGTGTTACACTTGAAAAATTGCAAGAAAATTGCACAAGCTAAGAATACAAATGTTCTTTTGGAGTATTCTAACACTTGAATCACTCACGATCTGATGTAGACTTGATGTGCAAAGTTGTCCTTAGGTGGTTGACTTTGTTCTTTTTATAGGAGACCAGAAAATTCTTCAGTTAATGCTGTCAACGGGTAGAAGGCAACTGAAGAGTCAACTAGCCGTTGGTGTTGTCGGACGTTCGATATTCAGTTTTTATGCGTCCGAACAAGATCAATGATTTCTGGAAGATTTCTTGAATTTCTTAGGACATCCGATCTCCTATCACCATGCGTCCGAGGGTAAGATGCACACTTGGAATTTCCCCTTCAATTCCTTCGGACGGCCGATGTGTCCAGTGTGTTGCGTCCGAAGTGCAGCAACGCTTGTCGGACGTCCGATACTCAGGTGTTGAGCGTCCGATCGTGATCAGTAATCGTAGAGGTCCTGGCTTGTCTTCTTCGGACGTCCGAGTCTGAGTTCTTCATACGTCCGAAGTTACTCAAAGGATGTCGGACCTCCGATACTTTCCTTTTGTGCGTCCGACATCTTCCTCAGCACTTTTCATCCTTTTTGATCTTCTTTTTGCTTTAAGTCCACAGACCTGTTTAGTGTCGTTTCTGAAAAGGATCTCTACAAAAAGTATTAGTAACATCCATTTGTTTTGTAATCATCAAAAGATATGAATTGAGATAAACACTGCTCTTGTACTACTTTTTTATTTTGAGTAAGTATTCAGGCCATTCTTATGCGTTAGTTGCTTATGTGTTATGAGTTGTATGAAAAGGGTATGATAGGCGAGGGTGTACTTTATCGCACTCGACCTAAACCCTAATTTGCTCACGTATTTGTACATGGCATATGTATATGAACCATTTTGGAACTAAAACTCTCGAGCTTGTAGCTTGGGGTGACTTTTGGGTAATTTTGTGAAGTTTGTGAGTTTGAGGTCGATCTCATGACCTAGATGGACTATTCGAGCCGGTTAGAGCTTGGTCGAAGTCAGTCCAGCCTAGTCTGAGGTCACCAAGTTTGTGAATCCGGTTCACCGAGAATGTGAACCAAGTTTGTAGGTTCAAGTTATGAACCAAGTTTGTGAACCGAGCTTGTAAACCAAGCTCAATTTCGTTCGCTCGAGCAAGTTTGTGAGGTGACTGGCCAGTGAGGGTGATAAGATGTTAGGTGGGAGTATAAGTGGAGTTCTACGGACCTTGTTTATGGTCGACGGAGTGTCGGCAGGAGGTCACGCATGGCAAACGACTTGGGTTTGGAGCCAACCTGTATCCTTCCTTTGTATTATTACTTCTGCACTTGGCTTGACACTTTTGTGAAATAGTTGTTTATCTAAATGTGAAATTTATGATTTTACCCCTGTTTACTTACTAAGCATATAGCTTACTCCGTTTCCTTTGTTTTCCTTAGCAGGGGGACGACGTGGGGATCGCTCGGGAAAGTGGTTAGATTTTGAGCTATAGAATACTTGAATTTGTATTTATTAAAAGTTGACGAGTAAGATGTATATAGTTGGCGTGGTGGTTGTAGTTATCAGCTTTTCTAGATTTTACTTTCTGGTACTCGTGATATGTAATTCTTGGAGAATTGGATGTAATATTTGAGATCTATCTTATACTTCATTGGAGGACTGTAGTGAGTGAGTGACTCCCGGCGAGAGTTGGGCAGGCGGTCCGCCGAACCCTTTGGTTCGCCTTAGGGGGAGGTGGGGCCGTCACATTTGCTCTAGCCACTTTCTTGTTCTGCCTCCAGCCACTTTCTTATTTTCTCTTTTTGCTTCCATTTTCTGGTGTTCTGGGTGATTGAAATTTGGTAATTAGTGTGGAGGGAAATCAAAAGACCTTTGTGTTTGACGATGCATTTGTGTTTGACGCTTTGTTTGCGCAGAATTTTGTCAACTGGAGCTGACGCTTCGTGACGGGATCCGTTAGCAGCTTCATTTTCTTTTTCCCATTACTAATTGAAATGCCGTCATTTTCCCCCCTTCCCAAAACTGTTCGACGTGGCTGGTTGTAGTCCTTTTGTCTACGATTGTGAGGAGACAGCTTGGGGGTCCATCTAATGACCGTTCCCGCCCCTAATCCCTACTGAAGATAAGAGCATAGTACTAGCTGAACTATTCACAAGAAAATTATTCATTGTTCTCTTTCTTTGGTTAGACTATACATCCGACATAATAGCATAATCAATCTTCTTCCATTTTTTTTTTGTATGTATTGAGCAAACTTAATGTCTCTTGCACCTCTTTTTTTAAAAAAATCACTATCATTTCATGGTATGAAGTGGTTTAAGCCCTTTCTCATATTCTCCCAATTTCTTAATCATCAAAGGAAACAATGGAATGGCACTTGTATAGAACCACCTATCCATAATATGACAAATTTCATCTCTATCTTGTTTCTTGCATTTCTCATTTATGGTTGTTTGTCTTGTGTTCAACCCCTCAGGTTCTCCCACAACAAAGTCTTCCATGGAACATTTTTTACACCATTGCGTAACTTCTTCTTCTTCTTCTTTTAAACCATACATAGTACTAACCTGTTGTTTTTTTCTTCGATCCTTTAAAGCTTGCACTTAGTAAGACAAACATTTGTATTCTAACATTTTCAGGAACTCTGGGACATGGTTCAACATTTACATGCATTTTCTTTAACATACATCATAGGCTTCATTGATCTCCACCAATTTTCTACATCACCAACCAAGAATGGAATGGGCACTTGGACCTTAATATCGTTTAGGAAATTAAGTCTTAAACCTAGGCTCTATTTCAGCAACCCAATTTAAAGCCACATTGGGTCAAGTCCCCCTTCAAAATTTGGAGCATTTCCTTGTAAAGTTTTTCAAAATAAAAACTTTGCATCCATTTCTGCTTTAGTTGTTGCTGCTGTAATTGTTGTTGATTTTGATGTATCACTTGAGTCATAACTTGCAAAATCGACCCCATATCTACTGGCATACTATTGTAATTAAAGATGGTTTGCGTGTTAGTTGTTGTAGTTTTGGCACTAGTAGAAGTTTCTTGTGCTCTATGTGAACCTTGGTTATCTCTTGGGGTGCATTCCTATTTCCATGAACTAAGGCCATCAGTGGGACTTCCATCTCCTCATCCCCAGCCTCATTAGCTCAAGTTTGGGTGTTGATATCAATATTTTATCCTTTCAAGTCATTCTCACGAACTTCATAGCCTACGTTCAACAAGATAAACCATTAGTATTTATAAATCTTTAAGACAATACTTTCTATTCATAAGCTATGCCTTAAATTATAATAGACAATTCATGCCTAATGTTTCAAGTAAATTTCTAAATCTTTGCTCTAAGACCATTAAATGTCAGACCCCAGATCTGATGACCATAATTAAAAAATTTTAATTTATAATTTGAAACATGACACCGACATACCCTCTCGAAAGGATACAAAGCCATCTATTGAACTTATAAACACAAATCAACTATTAGATAAACCTTTAAATGAGCTTACAAAAGTTCCAAATATAGAAATCACTCATACAATCCTTCACACTAAACTCTCGACATATATATATTACTAGGGTATAAAAATCATACAAGTTACTATTTTGCAAAATTCAACTTTAGAAACATAATCTGATCAAACTAGTTTTCAATTCATCCTACGCCTGATCCTTATCTACAAGAGAGGAAAAATTAAGTGGGGTGAGTAGAGGTGGCAATTGGGTCTGAAACTGGTTGACGGGTCAGGTTGAAACCCGAGTATAACAGAAAATCTGTTGACTCGAACCCGACCCTCCAACCCGAAACGGGTCAGGATACCTGACCTGAACCCAAAAATTTCAAGTTAGTTGGTCAACCTGAATGACCCGAAACTTAATTTTAATTTATTAATTTACAACTATAATTTCTAATAAAATCAATTTCATACAAGACTAATTACATAATCAAGTAATAAAAATTTAAACAAAATAATCCCAAACCAAATCTAAAATAAATTAAAACACTGTAAAAGTGTTTTATCCCAAACCAAATATAAAATAAATTAAAACATTATAAAAGTAAAAAATAATGTAATACATTATTTGTCCAAATATAATAATTTCAACTTCACATAAGTTAAACAAATTCATTTAGAATTAAGTAATTAATGCCTTTGGAAAAAAAGTAATATTGCCAAAAATCACCTTATGGCTCCCAGGGCAAGGTTTCCATTCACACACGGAGTCTAACAATTCCCATTCTTTGATCATTAGACTCGCGACCTGAGCTTTACGACTTAGGGCATCGGCCACAACGTTTGCTTTTCCCGGATGGTAGTTGATGGTACAGTCGTAATCCTCTAGAAATTCCATCCACCGTCGCTGCCTCATGTTTAATTCCTTCTGTGAGAAAAGATACCTCAGGCTTTTATGATCGGAGTAAACTTCGAAAGTTACTCCATATAAGTAGTGCCTCCACTTCTTCAGAGCAAAAACAACTGCAGCTAGCTCCAGATCGTAGGTCGGGTAATTTTGCTCGTGGGGTTTTAACTTCCTCGAGGCAAAAGAGATCACATTTCGGTTTTGCATTAATACACAACCCAGGCCTTCTCGGGATGCATCAGTGTACACAGCATATCCGTCCACCCCGTTTGGTAAGACTAGAACTGGAGCCATGGTCAATCTTTTCTTTAATTCTTGAAAACTTGTCTCACTTCGGGCGTTCCATAAGAACCGACCATGTTTCTTCGTCAAATCGGTTAAAGGACCAGCTAGTTTGGAGAAGTCCTTGATAAAACGCCGGTAATATCCAGCCAGTCCTAGAAAGCTGCGGACCTCTGTGGGAGTTTCTGGCCTCTTCCAATTAGTCACAGCCTCTACTTTCGCCGGGTCGACTGAAATACCCTCTTGAGAAATTACATGCCCCAGAAAAGTAATTTTCTCCAGCCAAAATTCGCACTTGCTGAACTTGGCATACAGTTGATGGTCTCTCAGGGTTTGCAAGACAGTCTTCAAGTGTTGCTCATGCTCTTCACGGGTCTTGGAATAGACCAAGATGTCATCGATGAAGACTACTACAAATCGATCCAGGTAGGGCTTAAAAACCCTATGCATTAGGTCCATGAAGGCGGCAGGAGCATTGGTTAGTCCAAAGGGCATAACTGCGAACTCGTAATGCCCGTATCTCGAGTTGAAGACGGTCTTCGGAATATCCTCCTTTCTGATTAATAACTGGTAGTACCCTTGGCGGAGGTCCAGTTTCGAGAAAACCACCGCTCCTTGCAACTGATCAAATAGCTCATCGATATGGGGCAGTGGATACTTATTTTTAATTGTAATATTATTCAGGCCCCGATAATCAATACACATCCTCAAACCATCTTTTTTCTTTACAAACAGTACAGGAGCTCCCCAAGGAGACCCACTCTCTTGAATGAATCCCTGCTCCAGAAGGTCCTGTAATTGCAACTTTAGCTCCTTGAGCTCGGCAGGAGCCATTCGGTATGGTGTTTTTGAGATGGGTGAGGCTCCCGGTAGCAGGTCTATTTTGAATTCAATTTCTCTTTCCGGAGGTAAGGCTACTAATTCATCAGGAAACACATCCGGAAATTCCTTCACTACGGCCACATCCTCCACTTTCAACTTATCCGTGGGGGTGTTAATCAAAAAGGCCAAAAATCCTTGCGCCCCTCTACTTAGCAATTTCCTAGCCCGAATGCCCGAAATTAAAGCAGATGAGGCTAACCTACCCCTTATATCCAACCTTATGGTTGCCTCACCAGGGATACGGAATTCCACCACTTTCGTTTTACAATCCAGTTGGGCATTATACTTGGCTAGCCAATCCATACCCAAAATCACATCATACCCCTTAATGACCAAACTTATCAAATTCCCTAACAATCTTTTCTCTCCTACCCACACTTCACAATCCCTATAAACCATACTAGTAACCAAGCGTTGATTCCCCGTAGGTGTACTAACTTTTAGGTTGTATGGTAAACTAGCAGGTTTTATATCGATGTCACACATGAATTCAGGGTTAACAAAGGAATGGGTGGCACCAGGATCAATTAAAACTTTGGCAAAACGGTGGAAAATAGGGATCGTACCTTCTACGACCTCTGAGGATTCTGGGACCTGTCGAGGTTCTAAGGAATAGACTCGAGCTGGCACTTTAGGTTTCGTCTCATTCCCCTTATTCGGTCCCGTGTTGGTCTTTAACGTGGGTTGAGCTCCCCTTCCTCCCTGCGTGAAAAGTGGGCAGGTAGCAAGCTGGTGGTCTGCGCTTCCGCAACGTAGACATTTGCCTCCTTTCTTCCAGCAATTGTCTTCAGAGTGATTCAACTTTTCGCAGTACCCGCAAGGTCCACGGGACGCCGAACCTGAGCCTTTCTGGAAATTTCCACCTTGGCCTCTCCCGGCTGGGCCGTCCCTAGACTGAGCCCCTCTGCCGGAACCTGACTGTCGTCCACCTCCAGCTCCGCGTCCAAACTTGGAGGGAGTACCTTTGTCCCCTTGTCCAGGAAAGCCCCGCTTTTTCGCCTGGAAGTTCCAGACCTGCAATCGAGCACTCTCTACCCTTTGGGCCTTTTCTACGACCTCGTTAAAAGCATTGATTTGAGCCACTGCGAGGTCCTTTTGAATTTCGACGTTCAAGCCCTGAATGAAACGCCTGATTCGCCGTTGCTCTGTCATGATCAGCTCAGGCGCAAATTTGGACAAACGGGTGAACTGGCTCTCGTATTCCGCCACCGATTGAGTTCCTTGGCGGAGTCGGATGAACTCGTCTTCCTTCCTTTCCTGAACTAGAGGAGGGAAGAATTTCGCATTGAATTCCCTGAGGAAATTCACCCAAGTCCTGGGCGTTTGTTCCCATTCCCATTTTTGTCGTATTACGTTCCACCAGGAACAGGCCGCCCCTTCGAACTGGAATACGGCAAAAGTCACCTGCCGTTCATCGGTGTAGTGCAAAGCCGCAAAAATATCAACCATCTTCTCGAGCCATCGCTCGGCAACATCCGGATCAGGTCCCCCAATGAATTTGGGTGGAGCAAAGTTTTGAAAACGTTCGAGAGTTCTGTCTTCGCTCTCGATGTGGTTACCAGGGTTTCCGGGGTTTCCAGGATTAGGGTTTGTATTCTGGCCTTGTTGCTGCACCACTTGTGCTAGCAAGTTAGTCATTTGCTGCATAGCGGCAGCGATTTGCACATTGGGGTCAGGGTTAGGTCCCGTAGAAGTTTTCCCAGTACCCCTATCCGGTGTGGGTTGTCTATTTCCGCGCCCACGTCCCCGTCCACTACGTGTTCCTTCCATACTTTATATGATCTAGGCAATGGTACTAAACCAATATAAAACAATGCATGTAAGTAACCCAAAACTTTTCCAAACAAATATATACATTCCAAAGAAGGCAAACAACACACATATATACAAACAGTCAAGTCAAGTACAAGCATGGACAATCCCCAAGGGAATGGCCTCATCAAAAGAAATATACACGTAGCTAATCTAGCCGTACAAAATGATTAGCTAAGGCCCTACTCCCTATCCGCCCTATATACAAGACCAAAACTATCCAAAACAAACCCTAGAAGTCGTAACCTAGACCGATGACGAGCTATGAGACCCACCCGACGGAGTGGATCCAACCCCAGCCTCAGGCTCCGCACAGGAGTCCTCGTCGCTCACGCCCTCGACCACCTCGGCGCAAAGGTTCAGGATCGAAGCGGCTCGATTCTTCACCTTTCGAGCTCGCTTGGACTCGCGCTCATGGACTTCCCTCAGCAGAGTGCAGAGGTCATCAACCCTATCCTCTTCCTCAAGCATATCGTACTTCAGATCCTCAATGCGCTCAGTCTATCTCTCATTGGCCGCCCTAAGTTGAGTCACCTCGGCCTCCAGTCGAGCATTCTCTCCGGCCAACTCCTTACGCTCCTTGTCCACTGCAAGCACGAGAGCGTTCGGATA
This sequence comes from Coffea eugenioides, assembly GCF_003713205.1. Taxonomy (NCBI): domain Eukaryota; kingdom Viridiplantae; phylum Streptophyta; class Magnoliopsida; order Gentianales; family Rubiaceae; genus Coffea; species Coffea eugenioides. The sequence continues at coordinate 91,577 of NW_020863098.1, forward strand.
GGCATACTTATGTTTACACTCACACCGTCGGAGACGGTTAGACGGGCTCCAGCGCACGACGGCCCCTCCTGGCCGTATCTGGTACGGAATCACTGGGAGTGCTCCGCGAGGTCGCTCGCCTACAGAGTCACCACTCGGTCCACTAGATCCGTCCATCCTACACCAAAAGAGCAATTAACCATAAATAATCTTAAAGGCCATAAACAATAAACCCTTAAATCAAGCATTCCTATAACACCCAGGCTAATTCAAACCTAGGCTCTGATACCACCTGTGACAGCCCCACCTTCCCCTAAGGCGAACCAAAGGGGTTAGCGGACTGCCTGTCCAACTCTCGCCAGGACTAACGGTGCAGTTTAGAGCGATCTATTGCGTTCCGAAACTTATAACGCGCGTAAACCAGTCAAAATGGTAAAATAACCCAAAATAAAAAAAATGAAATCCGGAGTCGGCCATGAATAGTAACCGACCCGTCAAAATCCAACCAAACATTAAAACACATATACACTTGACATTTTGCAATTACAAGCCACAATGGCATACAAAAGTAATCCAAAAGTTACTACATGTTTGGTTTGCCAAATTAAAGTGAAAACGGCCCTAAAGATACATTTAGGGTCCCACTTCATATACAATACAAAAGAGATATTCATCTAGTTCATTCAGCAACCAACTAGCAAGAATCATTCCAAAAGTAGTCATATGCCTGTAAGGAAAACAAAAGGAACGGTGTGAGCTAATTGCCCAGTGAGATACTATCACTTAAGCAACCAATTGCATATAAGCATCAAGCTTTCATTCAATATAGTAAAATAAGCAAAGGCACACGTCAAATATGGTGATAAAAGGATACAGATGGCTCTCAAGAGCCCTTTTCCTCGTTTGCATTTCTTGATCGAACGTCATTGACTCTCCGTCAATGTTCAACAATAACCAACCGTAGACTCCACTTTACTTCCATTCCTTCCACCTAACATTCCCCAACCGGGCCCGAAATCCAAACACTTGCATTGTGGTATTACTCGAGTAAACCGGAATCGAGAGTCTCTCATACTACAAGATTCCATATAACATTGCCCCAAGGCACATTAATTGGCACGACCAAGCCCTCGCCGGCTCGATTCAATCAATTACCAATGGGGTTGAGCTCAAGGATAACAATTGTAGTCGTTGGAGACTCGTCCAAACGACACCAAGTCATGTGTTTCATTTCATATAACATTCCAATAACTTTCCAATAACATGTGAAACAATAAGTGAAAGTGAAAAAGTACACTCTCACTTCAATCAATTAACATTCAACATCTCAAGTTCAAGTATCAAAGTCATATAATAACACACAAGTGAGTAGTACACTCACCAAGCTCGCAAATGTGGTTTTCGTCACTTTCGTCAAAAGAACGTTGTGCACCACGGTCACGTCCTAAAACATGCAAACAAATACAATGAGACTCGATAACGAGTCATAAACCAAGGCCAAACATGACCCCAATAGGGTTCCATAAGCATATATAAACATTAAAGGAAACCAGAAATTTCGGAAATGTAACTAGCTTTGGCCCTGAAAAAAAAAACAGTTTTTGTCCTCATTTTGCGATAATAGCACCAATTTCACTACGATTATCGGATGAGGGTAAAAGACCCGCCATTTCGAAGCTAAAAGACAGGGCTACAACATCACAGAAGGTCACTCAACCCAGTTTTGAGTGAAAACAGGTCAAAAATGCAAGATACTACATCAAAAACGTAAAACAGGTTCACCAAAACGCATTCTAGCGGAAACCTCGTAACTCAGGCTCTCCAAGTCAAAATCCAGAAATTCCAAAACCAACTGAAAGCTAAGAAACAGGGTTAAATTTCATCAGAAGGGCTCAACAACCAATTAGGAAGCAATTCCAGCCAAAACAACCAATTACAGGCGCAATTCTTACATTCGGGTAAAACCAGAATAGCAATAGTAATTTCGACTTTTCTCATTCTACACTACTCCGATTGACCTGAAATTTTGTAGGAACCTCTAAAATGTCATTCCCTACAACTTTCATGTTTTAAGCCAAGGCCAATTCGGCCTCTAACTAGGAGCTAAAAATTCGGACAGAATGCTCCCTCAAGAACCCTAATTTTCTGAAATTTCTTCCAAACCAGAAATTGGTTGCAATTAATCACTTTTTCCGCCTCCTAGAGTCATTATATACCAATTCCAACCATCATAGCTAGCCACACAATCATGCTTATATTAAAACAGAAAAATCCCCAAAAATAATAAAACTTCATCACTACAACCACAAATCAAGAATTAATCCATAAACTTGCATCTCATACTACCACTAAGCATGATTTAAGCATCAATTAAGGGAGGAGGGTGGTTCTTCACAACTTACCTTAAAACAAGAGAGAGAGAGCTATTGGACACCTTAACTTTCCAAATAACTTCACACAACAACTCACCAACACCTCCTTAAGTGGTTTTATGGAGCAAAATCAAGGTTGGATGGTTGGTTTTTATGATTTGGAGCAAGCTTGAAGAGTTTTCTTCCTTGTGCTTAGAGTAAGAGAGAGAGAAAGAGAGAAAGAGAGGGCCGGCTACCATGGAGGATTTTTTGATGATTTTTGGGTCATTTTTGGTTTATTTAAGTCAAATGGTAAGACCATGAATAGTGGTCTTAAGGTTCAACCACTCAAATGGTGACATGTGTCACTTCATTTAATGCAAGTCTATCACTTTGTTTCCTCTCACACCAATCCAAATTGCAACCTCTACTTATCTCTTAACACTCGGTAAATTACATCCAGTATCCAAAACTTAACCTAGTTGGTCGAATTTTTCCGAACTTTTCGCACTAGTGGGTCCCACGTCCGGTATACGCTCTTAATTTCTCAAAATCCATTCGATACTAGAAAAAACATCTAAAAATTATATCTGCTCCTTAAATTCATCTAGAAATTTTTCTAATCACGAAAATGCAGAAAACAAGCCATGAAAAATATATAACCTAGAAAATGAAAAATACGGGTTCTCACACTCTCTCCCCCTTAAAAGAATTTCGCCCTCGAAATTTCTCACCTTAACTCACGAAAAGGTTAGGGTATTTCGTTCGCATTTCCTCTTCCACTTCCCAGGTAGCTTCCTCTACCCCATGGTTTCTCCACAGTATCTTCACTAACGGAATCTGCTTGTTTCTGAGCTCTTTGACTTTTCGGTCAAGCACTTGGACAGGTTTTTCTTCGTAAGCAAGCGATTCGTCCAGGTCGATCTCCTCTGGTTGTAAGACATGGGTTGGGTCGGGATAGTACTTCTTGAGCATTGAGACATGAAATACGTCGTGGATTCTCGAGAGACTTGACAGCAGTTCTAGTCTATACGCTACTGCACCTATCCTCTGTAAGATCTTGTAAGGTCCGACAAACCTCGGTTGAAGCTTCTTTCCTTTGCCTGCTGTGACACTCCGTAAAGGGGTGACTTTAAGAAATACATGGTCTCCAACCTCGAACTCCAAGTCTTTTCTCCGGTTGTCGGCGTAGCTCTTTTGTCGGCTTTGAGCTATTTGGAGTCGTTGCCGTATCAACTTGACCTTTTCTCGAGCTTCCTCCATCCAAGGTATAGTGGTTGGATCTAATGTCTTCCTCTCGCCAACTTCATCCCAGTAAATTGGTGATCGGCACTTTCGTCCATATAATGCTTCTTATGGAGCCATTTGAATCGACGAACGGTAGCTGTTGTTGTACGCAAACTCTACCAAGGTCATGTGTTGACCCCAGTTGCCTCTAAAATCTAGAATGCAAGTTCGTAGCATGTCCTCGAGAGTTTGAATGGTTCGTTCCGATTGTCCATCCATCTGAGGGTGATAGGTCGTGCTCAAGTTGAGTTTCGTCCCTAGAGTCTCCTGGAACTTTTGCCAAAACCGAGATACGAAACGTGGATCTGGATCGGAGACGATGCTCAACGGCACACCATGCAGCCTTACGATCTCGTTCATGTACAGTTGAGCCAACTTGTCCATGGAATACTTCATGTTCACCGGCAAGAAATGGGCCGACTTGGTTAATCGATCGACGATCACCCAAACGGCATCGTGTCCTCGCTGCGTTCGCGGCAAACCTGAAACGAAGTCCATGGTGATGTTTTCCCACTTCCATTCAGGTATCTCAAAGGGTTGTAACAAGCCCGATGGTTTTTGATGCTCTGCTTTCACTTGTTGGCAAACGAGACATTTTTGCACGTACAGAGCAATTTCCTTCTTCATATTGTCCCACCAATAATTTCCTTTCAGGTCTTGATACATCTTACTACTACCCGGATGGATTGTATACTTGGATCGATGGGCTTCCTCTAGAATCTCCGTTTTCAACGATTCATCCTTCGGCACCACTATTCGGTTTCGGTATTTTAAAATACCCTCAGGACCAAAATTGAAATCAGTGGTTTCCCCTTTTTTCACTTTCTCTCCCCACTTCCGTACCATCTGATCCTCCTTTTGAGCTTCTTTAATTCTCTCCAAGAGAGTGGAAGTCACTTTAATATTGCCAAAAATCACCTTATGGCTCCCAGGGCAAGGTTTCCATTCACACACGGAGTCTAACAATTCCCATTCTTTGATCATTAGACTCGCGACCTGAGCTTTACGACTTAGGGCATCGGCCACAACGTTTGCTTTTCCCGGATGGTAGTTGATGGTACAGTCGTAATCCTCTAGAAATTCCATCCACCGTCGCTGCCTCATGTTTAATTCCTTCTGTGAGAAAAGATACCTCAGGCTTTTATGATCGGAGTAAACTTCGAAAGTTACTCCGTATAAGTAGTGCCTCCACTTCTTCAGAGCAAAAACAACTGCAGCTAGCTCCAGATCGTGGGTCGGGTAATTTTGCTCGTGGGGTTTTAACTTCCTCGAGGCAAAAGAGATCACATTTCGGTTTTGCATTAATACACAACCCAGGCCTTCTCGGGATGCATCAGTGTACACAGCATATCCGTCCACCCCGTTTGGTAAGACTAGAACTGGAGCCATGGTCAATCTTTTCTTTAATTCTTGAAAACTTGTCTCACTTCGGGCGTTCCATAAGAACCGACCATGTTTCTTCGTCAAATCGGTTAAAGGACCAGCTAGTTTGGAGAAGTCCTTGATAAAACGCCGGTAATATCCAGCCAGTCCTAGAAAGCTGCGGACCTCTGTGGGAGTTTCTGGCCTCTTCCAATTAGTCACAGCCTCTACTTTCGCCGGGTCGACTGAAATACCCTCTTGAGAAATTACATGCCCCAGAAAAGTAATTTTCTCCAGCCAAAATTCGCACTTGCTGAACTTGGCATACAGTTGATGGTCTCTCAGGGTTTGCAAGACAGTCTTCAAGTGTTGCTCATGCTCTTCACGGGTCTTGGAATAGACCAAGATGTCATCGATGAAGACTACTACAAATCGATCCAGGTAGGGCTTAAAAACCCTATGCATTAGGTCCATGAAGGCGGCAGGAGCATTGGTTAGTCCAAAGGGCATAACTGCGAACTCGTAATGCCCGTATCTCGAGTTGAAGACGGTCTTCGGAATATCCTCCTTTCTGATTAATAACTGGTAGTACCCTTGGCGGAGGTCCAGTTTCGAGAAAACCACCGCTCCTTGCAACTGATCAAATAGCTCATCGATATGGGGCAGTGGATACTTATTTTTAATTGTAATATTATTCAGGCCCCGATAATCAATACACATCCTCAAACCATCTTTTTTCTTTACAAACAGTACAGGAGCTCCCCAAGGAGACCCACTCTCTTGAATGAATCCCTGCTCCAGAAGGTCCTGTAATTGCAACTTTAGCTCCTTGAGCTCGGCAGGAGCCATTCGGTATGGTGTTTTTGAGATGGGTGAGGCTCCCGGTAGCAGGTCTATTTTGAATTCAATTTCTCTTTCCGGAGGTAAGGCTACTAATTCATCAGGAAACACATCCGGAAATTCCTTCACTACGGCCACATCCTCCACTTTCAACTTATCCGTGGGGGTGTTAATCAAAAAGGCCAAAAATCCTTGCGCCCCTCTACTTAGCAATTTCCTAGCCCGAATGCCCGAAATTAAAGCAGATGAGGCTAACCTACCCCTTATATCCAACCTTATGGTTGCCTCACCAGGGATACGGAATTCCACCACTTTCGTTTTACAATCCAGTTGGGCATTATACTTGGCTAGCCAATCCATACCCAAAATCACATCATACCCCTTAATGACCAAACTTATCAAATTCCCTAACAATCTTTTCTCTCCTACCCACACTTCACAATCCCTATAAACCATACTAGTAACCAAGCGTTGATTCCCCGTAGGTGTACTAACTTTTAGGTTGTATGGTAAACTAGCAGGTTTTATATCGATGTCACACATGAATTCAGGGTTAACAAAGGAATGGGTGGCACCAGGATCAATTAAAACTTTGGCAAAACGGTGGAAAATAGGGATCGTACCTTCTACGACCTCTGAGGATTCTGGGACCTGTCGAGGTTCTAAGGAATAGACTCGAGCTGGCACTTTAGGTTTCGTCTCATTCCCCTTATTCGGTCCCGTGTTGGTCTTTAACGTGGGTTGAGCTCCCCTTCCTCCCTGCGTGAAAAGTGGGCAGGTAGCAAGCTGGTGGTCTGCGCTTCCGCAACGTAGACATTTGCCTCCTTTCTTCCAGCAATTGTCTTCAGAGTGATTCAACTTTTCGCAGTACCCGCAAGGTCCACGGGACGCCGAACCTGAGCCTTTCTGGAAATTTCCACCTTGGCCTCTCCCGGCTGGGCCGTCCCTAGACTGAGCCCCTCTGCCGGAACCTGACTGTCGTCCACCTCCAGCTCCGCGTCCAAACTTGGAGGGAGTACCTTTGTCCCCTTGTCCAGGAAAGCCCCGCTTTTTCGCCTGGAAGTTCCAGACCTGCAATCGAGCACTCTCTACCCTTTGGGCCTTTTCTACGACCTCGTTAAAAGCATTGATTTGAGCCACTGCGAGGTCCTTTTGAATTTCGACGTTCAAGCCCTGAATGAAACGCCTGATTCGCCGTTGCTCTGTCATGATCAGCTCAGGCGCAAATTTGGACAAACGGGTGAACTGGCTCTCGTATTCCGCCACCGATTGAGTTCCTTGGCGGAGTCGGATGAACTCGTCTTCCTTCCTTTCCTGAACTAGAGGAGGGAAGAATTTCGCATTGAATTCCCTGAGGAAATTCACCCAAGTCCTGGGCGTTTGTTCCCATTCCCATTTTTGTCGTATTACATTCCACCAGGAACAGGCCGCCCCTTCGAACTGGAATACGGCAAAAGTCACCTGCCGTTCATCGGTGTAGTGCAAAGCCGCAAAAATATCAACCATCTTCTCGAGCCATCGCTCGGCAACATCCGGATCAGGTCCCCCAATGAATTTGGGTGGAGCAAACTTTTGAAAACGTTCGAGAGTTCTGTCTTCGCTCTCGATGTGGTTACCAGGGTTTCCGGGGTTTCCAGGATTAGGGTTTGTATTCTGGCCTTGTTGCTGCACCACTTGTGCTAGCAAGTTAGTCATTTGCTGCATAGCGGCAGCGATTTGCACATTGGGGTCAGGGTTAGGTCCCGTAGAAGTTTTCCCAGTACCCCTATCCGGTGTGGGTTGTCTATTTCCGCGCCCACGTCCCCGTCCACTACGTGTTCCTTCCATACTTTATATGATCTAGGCAATGGTACTAAACCAATATAAAACAATGCATGTAAGTAACCCAAAACTTTTCCAAACAAATATATACATTCCAAAGAAGGCAAACAACACACATATATACAAACAGTCAAGTCAAGTACAAGCATGGACAATCCCCAAGGGAATGGCCTCATCAAAAGAAATATACACGTAGCTAATCTAGCCGTACAAAATGATTAGCTAAGGCCCTACTCCCTATCCGCCCTATATACAAGACCAAAACTATCCAAAACAAACCCTAGAAGTCGTAACCTAGACCGATGACGAGCTATGAGACCCACCCGACGGAGTGGATCCAACCCCAGCCTCAGGCTCCGCACAGGAGTCCTCGTCGCTCACGCCCTCGACCACCTCGGCGCAAAGGTTCAGGATCGAAGCGGCTCGATTCTTCACCTTTCGAGCTCGCTTGGACTCGCGCTCATGGACTTCCCTCAGCAGAGTGCAGAGGTCATCAACCCTATCCTCTTCCTCAAGCATATCGTACTTCAGATCCTCAATGCGCTCAGTCTATCTCTCATTGGCCGCCCTAAGTTGAGTCACCTCGGCCTCCAGTCGAGCATTCTCTCCGGCCAACTCCTTACGCTCCTTGTCCACTGCAAGCACGAGAGCGTTCGGATAGGCATACTTATGTTTACACTCACACCGTCGGAGACGGTTAGACGGGCTCCAGCGCACGACGGCCCCTCCTGGCCGTATCTGGTACGGAATCACTGGGAGTGCTCCGCGAGGTCGCTCGCCTACAGAGTCACCACTCGGTCCACTAGATCCGTCCATCCTACACCAAAAGAGCAATTAACCATAAATAATCTTAAAGGCCATAAACAATAAACCCTTAAATCAAGCATTCCTATAACACCCAGGCTAATTCAAACCTAGGCTCTGATACCACCTGTGACAGCCCCACCTTCCCCTAAGGCGAACCAAAGGGGTTAGCGGACTGCCTGTCCAACTCTCGCCAGGACTAACGGTGCAGTTTAGAGCGATCTATTACGTTCCGAAACTTATAACGCGCGTAAACCAGTCAAAATGGTAAAATAACCCAAAATAAAAAAAATGAAATCCGGAGTCGGCCATGAATAGTAACCGACCCGTCAAAACCCAACCAAACATTAAAACACATATACACTTGACATTTTGCAATTACAAGCCACAATGGCATACAAAAGTAATCCAAAAGTTACTACATGTTTGGTTTGCCAAATTAAAGTGAAAACGGCCCTAAAGATACATTTAGGGTCCCACTTCATATACAATACAAAAGAGATATTCATCTAGTTCATTCAGCAACCAACTAGCAAGAATCATTCCAAAAGTAGTCATATGCCTGTAAGGAAAACAAAAGGAACGGTGTGAGCTAATTGCCCAGTGAGATACTATCACTTAAGCAACCAATTGCATATAAGCATCAAGCTTTCATTCAATATAGTAAAATAAGCAAAGGCACACGTCAAATATGGTGATAAAAGGATACAGATGGCTCTCAAGAGCCCTTTTCCTCGTTTGCATTTCTTGATCGAACGTCATTGACTCTCCGTCAATGTTCAACAATAACCAACCGTAGACTCCACTTTACTTCCATTCCTTCCACCTAACATTCCCCAACCGGGCCCGAAATCCAAACACTTGCATTGTGGTATTACTCGAGTAAACCGGAATCGAGAGTCTCTCATACTACAAGATTCCATATAACATTGCCCCAAGGCACATTAATTGGCACGACCAAGCCCTCGCCGGCTCGATTCAATCAATTACCAATGGGGTTGAGCTCAAGGATAACAATTGTAGTCGTTGGAGACTCGTCCAAACGACACCAAGTCATGTGTTTCATTTCATATAACATTCCAATAACTTTCCAATAACATGTGAAACAATAAGTGAAAGTGAAAAAGTACACTCTCACTTCAATCAATTAACATTCAACATCTCAAGTTCAAGTATCAAAGTCATATAATAACACACAAGTGAGTAGTACACTCACCAAGCTCGCAAATGTGGTTTTCGTCACTTTCGTCAAAAGAACGTTGTGCACCACGGTCACGTCCTAAAACATGCAAACAAATACAATGAGACTCGATAACGAGTCATAAACCAAGGCCAAACATGACCCCAATAGGGTTCCATAAGCATATATAAACATTAAAGGAAACCAGAAATTTCGGAAATGTAACTAGCTTTGGCCCTGAAAAAAAAAACAGTTTTTGTCCTCATTTTGCGATAATAGCACCAATTTCACTACGATTATCGGATGAGGGTAAAAGACCCGCCATTTCGAAGCTAAAAGACAGGGCTACAACATCACAGAAGGTCACTCAACCCAGTTTTGAGTACAAACAGGTCAAAAATGCAAGATACAACATCAAAAACGTAAAACAGGTTCACCAAAACGCATTCTAGCGGAAACCTCGTAACTCAGGCTCTCCAAGTCAAAATCCAGAAATTCCAAAACCAACTGAAAGCTAAGAAACAGGGTTAAATTTCATCAGAAGGGCTCAACAACCAATTAGGAAGCAATTCCAGCCAAAACAACCAATTACAGGCGCAATTCTTACATTCGGGTAAAACCAGAATAGCAATAGTAATTTCGACTTTTCTCATTCTACACTACTCCGATTGACCTGAAATTTTGTAGGAACCTCTAAAATGTCATTCCCTACAACTTTCATGTTTTAAGCCAAGGCCAATTCGGCCTCTAACTAGGAGCTAAAAATTCGGACAGAATGCTCCCTCAAGAACCCTAATTTTCTGAAATTTCTTCCAAACCAGAAATTGGTTGCAATTAATCACTTTTTCCGCCTCCTAGAGTCATTATATACCAATTCCAACCATCATAGCTAGCCACACAATCATGCTTATATTAAAACAGAAAAATCCCCAAAAATAATAAAACTTCATCACTACAACCACAAATCAAGAATTAATCCATAAACTTGCATCTCATACTACCACTAAGCATGATTTAAGCATCAATTAAGGGAGGAGGGTGGTTCTTCACAACTTACCTTAAAACAAGAGAGAGAGAGCTATTGGACACCTTAACTTTCCAAATAACTTCACACAACAACTCACCAACACCTCCTTAAGTGGTTTTATGGAGCAAAATCAAGGTTGGATGGTTGGTTTTTATGATTTGGAGCAAGCTTGAAGAGTTTTCTTCCTTGTGCTTAGAGTAAGAGAGAGAGAAAGAGAGAAAGAGAGGGCCGGCTACCATGGAGGATTTTTTGATGATTTTTGGGTCATTTTTGGTTTATTTAAGTCAAATGGTAAGACCATGAATAGTGGTCTTAAGGTTCAACCACTCAAATGGTGACATGTGTCACTTCATTTAATGCAAGTCTATCACTTTGTTTCCTCTCACACCAATCCAAATTGCAACCTCTACTTATCTCTTAACACTCGGTAAATTACATCCAGTATCCAAAACTTAACCTAGTTGGTCGAATTTTTCCGAACTTTTCGCACTAGTGGGTCCCACGTCCGGTATACGCTCTTAATTTCTCAAAATCCATTCGATACTAGAAAAAACATCTAAAAATTATATCTGCTCCTTAAATTCATCTAGAAATTTTTCTAATCACGAAAATGCAGAAAACAAGCCATGAAAAATATATAACCTAGAAAATGAAAAATACGGGTTCTCACACTCTCTCCCCCTTAAAAGAATTTCGCCCTCGAAATTTCTCACCTTAACTCACGAAAAGGTTAGGGTATTTCGTTCGCATTTCCTCTTCCACTTCCCAGGTAGCTTCCTCTACCCCATGGTTTCTCCACAGTATCTTCACTAACGGAATCTGCTTGTTTCTGAGCTCTTTGACTTTTCGGTCAAGCACTTGGACAGGTTTTTCTTCGTAAGCAAGCGATTCGTCCAGGTCGATCTCCTCTGGTTGTAAGACATGGGTTGGGTCGGGATAGTACTTCTTGAGCATTGAGACATGAAATACGTCGTGGATTCTCGAGAGACTTGACAGCAGTTCTAGTCTATACGCTACTGCACCTATCCTCTGTAAGATCTTGTAAGGTCCGACAAACCTCGGTTGAAGCTTCTTTCCTTTGCCTGCTGTGACACTCCGTAAAGGGGTGACTTTAAGAAATACATGGTCTCCAACCTCGAACTCCAAGTCTTTTCTCCGGTTGTCGGCGTAGCTCTTTTGTCGGCTTTGAGCTATTTGGAGTCGTTGCCGTATCAACTTGACCTTTTCTCGAGCTTCCTCCATCCAAGGTATAGTGGTTGGATCTAATGTCTTCCTCTCGCCAACTTCATCCCAGTAAATTGGTGATCGGCACTTTCGTCCATATAATGCTTCTTATGGAGCCATTTGAATCGACGAATGGTAGCTGTTGTTGTACGCAAACTCTACCAAGGTCATGTGTTGACCCCAGTTGCCTCTAAAATCTAGAATGCAAGTTCGTAGCATGTCCTCGAGAGTTTGAATGGTTCGTTCCGATTGTCCATCCATCTGAGGGTGATAGGTCGTGCTCAAGTTGAGTTTCGTCCCTAGAGTCTCCTGGAACTTTTGCCAAAACCGAGATACGAAACGTGGATCTGGATCGGAGACGATGCTCAACGGCACACCATGCAGCCTTACGATCTCGTTCATGTACAGTTGAGCCAACTTGTCCATGGAATACTTCATGTTCACCGGCAAGAAATGGGCCGACTTGGTTAATCGATCGACGATCACCCAAACGGCATCGTGTCCTCGCTGCGTTCGCGGCAAACCTGAAACGAAGTCCATGGTGATGTTTTCCCACTTCCATTCAGGTATCTCAAAGGGTTGTAACAAGCCCGATGGTTTTTGATGCTCTGCTTTCACTTGTTGGCAAACGAGACATTTTTGCACGTACAGAGCAATTTCCTTCTTCATATTGTCCCACCAATAATTTCCTTTCAGGTCTTGATACATCTTACTACTACCCGGATGGATTGTATACTTGGATCGATGGGCTTCCTCTAGAATCTCCGTTTTCAACGATTCATCCTTCGGCACCACTATTCGGTTTCGGTATTTTAAAATACCCTCAGGACCAAAATTGAAATCAGTGGTTTCCCCTTTTTTCACTTTCTCTCCCCACTTCCGTACCATCTGATCCTCCTTTTGAGCTTCTTTAATTCTCTCCAAGAGAGTGGAAGTCACTTTAATATTGCCAAAAATCACCTTATGGCTCCCAGGGCAAGGTTTCCATTCACACACGGAGTCTAACAATTCCCATTCTTTGATCATTAGACTCGCGACCTGAGCTTTACGACTTAGGGCATCGGCCACAACGTTTGCTTTTCCCGGATGGTAGTTGATGGTACAGTCGTAATCCTCTAGAAATTCCATCCACCGTCGCTGCCTCATGTTTAATTCCTTCTGTGAGAAAAGATACCTCAGGCTTTTATGATCGGAGTAAACTTCGAAAGTTACTCCGTATAAGTAGTGCCTCCACTTCTTCAGAGCAAAAACAACTGCAGCTAGCTCCAGATCGTGGGTCGGGTAATTTTGCTCGTGGGGTTTTAACTTCCTCGAGGCAAAAGAGATCACATTTCGGTTTTGCATTAATACACAACCCAGGCCTTCTCGGGATGCATCAGTGTACACAGCATATCCGTCCACCCCGTTTGGTAAGACTAGAACTGGAGCCATGGTCAATCTTTTCTTTAATTCTTGAAAACTTGTCTCACTTCGGGCGTTCCATAAGAACCGACCATGTTTCTTCGTCAAATCGGTTAAAGGACCAGCTAGTTTGGAGAAGTCCTTGATAAAACGCCGGTAATATCCAGCCAGTCCTAGAAAGCTGCGGACCTCTGTGGGAGTTTCTGGCCTCTTCCAATTAGTCACAGCCTCTACTTTCGCCGGGTCGACTGAAATACCCTCTTGAGAAATTACATGCCCCAGAAAAGTAATTTTCTCCAGCCAAAATTCGCACTTGCTGAACTTGGCATACAGTTGATGGTCTCTCAGGGTTTGCAAGACAGTCTTCAAGTGTTGCTCATGCTCTTCACGGGTCTTGGAATAGACCAAGATGTCATCGATGAAGACTACTACAAATCGATCCAGGTAGGGCTTAAAAACCCTATGCATTAGGTCCATGAAGGCGGCAGGAGCATTGGTTAGTCCAAAGGGCATAACTGCGAACTCGTAATGCCCGTATCTCGAGTTGAAGACGGTCTTCGGAATATCCTCCTTTCTGATTAATAACTGGTAGTACCCTTGGCGGAGGTCCAGTTTCGAGAAAACCACCGCTCCTTGCAACTGATCAAATAGCTCATCGATATGGGGCAGTGGATACTTATTTTTAATTGTAATATTATTCAGGCCCCGATAATCAATACACATCCTCAAACCATCTTTTTTCTTTACAAACAGTACAGGAGCTCCCCAAGGAGACCCACTCTCTTGAATGAATCCCTGCTCCAGAAGGTCCTGTAATTGCAACTTTAGCTCCTTGAGCTCGGCAGGAGCCATTCGGTATGGTGTTTTTGAGATGGGTGAGGCTCCCGGTAGCAGGTCTATTTTGAATTCAATTTCTCTTTCCGGAGGTAAGGCTACTAATTCATCAGGAAACACATCCGGAAATTCCTTCACTACGGCCACATCCTCCACTTTCAACTTATCCGTGGGGGTGTTAATCAAAAAGGCCAAAAATCCTTGCGCCCCTCTACTTAGCAATTTCCTAGCCCGAATGCCCGAAATTAAAGCAGATGAGGCTAACCTACCCCTTATATCCAACCTTATGGTTGCCTCACCAGGGATACGGAATTCCACCACTTTCGTTTTACAATCCAGTTGGGCATTATACTTGGCTAGCCAATCCATACCCAAAATCACATCATACCCCTTAATGACCAAACTTATCAAATTCCCTAACAATCTTTTCTCTCCTACCCACACTTCACAATCCCTATAAACCATACTAGTAACCAAGCGTTGATTCCCCGTAGGTGTACTAACTTTTAGGTTGTATGGTAAACTAGCAGGTTTTATATCGATGTCACACATGAATTCAGGGTTAACAAAGGAATGGGTGGCACCAGGATCAATTAAAACTTTGGCAAAACGGTGGAAAATAGGGATCGTACCTTCTACGACCTCTGAGGATTCTGGGACCTGTCGAGGTTCTAAGGAATAGACTCGAGCTGGCACTTTAGGTTTCGTCTCATTCCCCTTATTCGGTCCCGTGTTGGTCTTTAACGTGGGTTGAGCTCCCCTTCCTCCCTGCGTGAAAAGTGGGCAGGTAGCAAGCTGGTGGTCTGCGCTTCCGCAACGTAGACATTTGCCTCCTTTCTTCCAGCAATTGTCTTCAGAGTGATTCAACTTTTCGCAGTACCCGCAAGGTCCACGGGACGCCGAACCTGAGCCTTTCTGGAAATTTCCACCTTGGCCTCTCCCGGCTGGGCCGTCCCTAGACTGAGCCCCTCTGCCGGAACCTGACTGTCGTCCACCTCCAGCTCCGCGTCCAAACTTGGAGGGAGTACCTTTGTCCCCTTGTCCAGGAAAGCCCCGCTTTTTCGCCTGGAAGTTCCAGACCTGCAATCGAGCACTCTCTACCCTTTGGGCCTTTTCTACGACCTCGTTAAAAGCATTGATTTGAGCCACTGCGAGGTCCTTTTGAATTTCGACGTTCAAGCCCTGAATGAAACGCCTGATTCGCCGTTGCTCTGTCATGATCAGCTCAGGCGCAAATTTGGACAAACGGGTGAACTGGCTCTCGTATTCCGCCACCGATTGAGTTCCTTGGCGGAGTCGGATGAACTCGTCTTCCTTCCTTTCCTGAACTAGAGGAGGGAAGAATTTCGCATTGAATTCCCTGAGGAAATTCACCCAAGTCCTGGGCGTTTGTTCCCATTCCCATTTTTGTCGTATTACGTTCCACCAGGAACAGGCCGCCCCTTCGAACTGGAATACGGCAAAAGTCACCTGCCGTTCATCGGTGTAGTGCA
The DNA here is from genome assembly GCF_003713205.1 of Coffea eugenioides. Classification (NCBI taxonomy): domain Eukaryota; kingdom Viridiplantae; phylum Streptophyta; class Magnoliopsida; order Gentianales; family Rubiaceae; genus Coffea; species Coffea eugenioides. Next base: position 107,180 of record NW_020863098.1, read on the forward strand.
AAGCCGCAAAAATATCAACCATCTTCTCGAGCCATCGCTCGGCAACATCCGGATCAGGTCCCCCAATGAATTTGGGTGGAGCAAACTTTTGAAAACGTTCGAGAGTTCTGTCTTCGCTCTCGATGTGGTTACCAGGGTTTCCGGGGTTTCCAGGATTAGGGTTTGTATTCTGGCCTTGTTGCTGCACCACTTGTGCTAGCAAGTTAGTCATTTGCTGCATAGCGGCAGCGATTTGCACATTGGGGTCAGGGTTAGGTCCCGTAGAAGTTTTCCCAGTACCCCTATCCGGTGTGGGTTGTCTATTTCCGCGCCCACGTCCCCGTCCACTACGTGTTCCTTCCATACTTTATATGATCTAGGCAATGGTACTAAACCAATATAAAACAATGCATGTAAGTAACCCAAAACTTTTCCAAACAAATATATACATTCCAAAGAAGGCAAACAACACACATATATACAAACAGTCAAGTCAAGTACAAGCATGGACAATCCCCAAGGGAATGGCCTCATCAAAAGAAATATACACGTAGCTAATCTAGCCGTACAAAATGATTAGCTAAGGCCCTACTCCCTATCCGCCCTATATACAAGACCAAAACTATCCAAAACAAACCCTAGAAGTCGTAACCTAGACCGATGACGAGCTATGAGACCCACCCGACGGAGTGGATCCAACCCCAGCCTCAGGCTCCGCACAGGAGTCCTCGTCGCTCACGCCCTCGACCACCTCGGCGCAAAGGTTCAGGATCGAAGCGGCTCGATTCTTCACCTTTCGAGCTCGCTTGGACTCGCGCTCATGGACTTCCCTCAGCAGAGTGCAGAGGTCATCAACCCTATCCTCTTCCTCAAGCATATCGTACTTCAGATCCTCAATGCGCTCAGTCTATCTCTCATTGGCCGCCCTAAGTTGAGTCACCTCGGCCTCCAGTCGAGCATTCTCTCCGGCCAACTCCTTACGCTCCTTGTCCACTGCAAGCACGAGAGCGTTCGGATAGGCATACTTATGTTTACACTCACACCGTCGGAGACGGTTAGACGGGCTCCAGCGCACGACGGCCCCTCCTGGCCGTATCTGGTACGGAATCACTGGGAGTGCTCCGCGAGGTCGCTCGCCTACAGAGTCACCACTCGGTCCACTAGATCCGTCCATCCTACACCAAAAGAGCAATTAACCATAAATAATCTTAAAGGCCATAAACAATAAACCCTTAAATCAAGCATTCCTATAACACCCAGGCTAATTCAAACCTAGGCTCTGATACCACCTGTTGTGACGCCCCCACTTCTCCCTAAGGCGCACCAAAGGGTATCCGCGGAACGCCTGCCTAACTCTCGCTAGGACTCAAGCAATAAACGTTCAACCTTAAAGCGATACTAGATACCAAAATCAAATTAGTACGAATACATATAGTGCGGAAACGTTCATGCTTAACAATATCCATCCATTACCCAACCTGTCAGCATATGGCTCTGATGCCAACTGTGACAGTTCTCATGGTTACATCACAAGGTACCTATCAGCTTGCCACCCGCACGTCGTGCGTTCATAATACAACTTAAATTTCAAAATATACATCACAGATATCCGAATGATACATTAAACTTCCAAGGTACAATCATAAAGGGGTCAAGCCAAAATACACCTAAAACCCTAAAACAAAATATATCCAAAAGGAGATTTCTCCGCGTTAACTCCATTTCCAGTCCTGTTAAGGAAAACAAATCTACAGGGTGAGCAAAACGCTCGTGAGGCCAAGAACACACATGCAAGCACATTGTTCAAATAGCAATCCCAACTTTATTAAATAAAACCGTGATATTTCAATAAAGTACCATTTGAGCAGGAAAAAAAATAATCAGAAACAATTCAAGGATATAGTAGCTCTCGGGAGCTAAGTTCCACTCGCTCTGCCGATGTCATTCGTATACCTTCCCGCATTGACCCTCCTGTCAACCGGGTCGGTATTTCCATTTCCGTAGATCACCACTTACTTCCCTCCGTCCACCGTACACCCCAAGGGCCCACAAGTCTTTTGTAAGGCGATACTGCACGAGTATGCCAAGCAAGACCTCTAATTAGGTCGAGCTTATAATCTCATGGCTCGCCCAAGTTCCCGACCAAGCCCATTGCCGGCTCGAGTCCAAGGTCGGCCTATGAGTTTGGGCGTCCCCCATTCATTTGGAAGTCGAGGAGGTTCACTCCAACGACATATGTAACCATTACATAGCATTGCATTTCATTCATTCATTCAATACATTTCATTCATTCATTCAATACATTTCATTCATTCATTTGAAATCAGAACGGATGCGATAAAGTACACACCCGCCCTTATTTTTAAAATCTCTAATAATTACCACAATTAAGCAAGTATCCAAGATTCACACACTTGACACTCACCGAGCAATTTAATAAAGATTATTCGCTGGAGGTTCAAGTGTCCACGGTGAGATCCTCTTGAAGGTCTCCTTGTGCGCCTGGCATTTAATAGTGGATAATTACTCAAGTATCTCAATTATCAAGTAAGATTGTACATTAGTACGATCTAAGGAATATTTCACAAAAATGAACCTCAATTACTCGTAAATCGAGGTTCAACTTGCGTTTTATGAAGTATAATATTAGTTGAGTTTTTATCATGAAAATCGTGGGCAAAACGTTTAGATAATATCAAAAGAGTAAAGAGTTCTTGAAAAACTCTATTTCTTTGAAATTGGAAAATTTTCAGCTTTATTATGAATCTTTGAAAAATCGTAACTCACTCGGTACAAGTCGAAAATTGGAAAAATTTATACCGTTGGAAACCTCTTAGAAAGTACTATAAGTTCCTAGAAGATGCTTTTCCATGAATCGAAGTGGAAAGTGTTCAAAAATGGGCTTGAAGGTGCAGACTTGGTTTCAAGGCAGCATTAAGTTGGATTTCGGCCAACTTTGAAAATTCGGCACGATTCACACGTTGCAAACCGGCCTCTGAAATTTGCAGCTCAATTAGTGTTGCAAGTGAGTTGTATAACAAAACAAGCGGATCAAGAATCGGAGTTTCGAGCACCGAGATACGGTAGCTCAAAGTTGAGCAAATTCAAGACTGGATGAGAATTTTCCAGATTTGAACCTCTAACTTTAGTAATTTAATTGGGTATCGAAACGAACTTGAATTGGTACCAAAATTGGCAGTATTTCAATACTATATGGAAAGTATCTCTCTATCGAATTGCGGGGAAAAATACCTTCGGCAAGGTAGTTAATTAGCCAACCAAAGTTCAAGAAAAATCCTAAGGCAATCTGCCTTTGACTTTCATTTTCCAAATTTCCAATCGTTTAACCAAGAAAGTTATCCAACCATGGTTCATTTGTGAAATAAGGGTCTAAGATACATCCATGATACCTTTGGTAAGTGTTTAATATCAAGAACATCAACTAACAAGTTCACTCCAAGATTTTGTTCCAAACCAGTCCAAACATTAGGGTTTTTCCAAAACAGAGCAGTCCACTTGTTTCAGTCACAACTCAGTCAATATAGCTCGAAATCGAGCATGGCTTATACCGTTGGAAAATACATTCATAGAGTTAAAATATCACAGAAGAAATCGTTTCCAAACTCGGCACCCATCTGGTTCAAAATCGGGCATCAAGTTGCTGCCTGAACACTTCATTCCAGATGAACAGAGCAACAGGACAGCGAACTTAAAACATTTGGTTCGGCTTGCTCACAAAGAATCAGAACGTACATTATATATCAAATTAAAGCTAGGAATGTCTAGTTTCACACGCCACCGACGGCACATGATTTCGACATCCGAGGACAGAGTTATAGCCGAAATACTACTGCTGGTCAGAGACATACGCGAATCAGTTTTTTTTTCCAGATTGCTAGTTTCGAACAAAAATTTCATTTGCCCAACCAAACCTCATTATTTTTCAATGCAATTTTCCACACCTCTAATACATCATATAGGCATCCAATTCAAGCCATTAGTTCATTAAAAACTGGCCTTAAAATGGTCGAACATGGCAGGGGCAAAATCGGAAGTTTTTGCTTCTTACACCCAATGAAGTTTCTACTAATTACCCACCACTAATGCATCATTATAACCACCAAACCAACAATATAATCACCATCACTCATCAAATCAGCAACAACAACCCAAGTGTGGGAATTCAAAGAGCCCACAATCACATTTTTACACCATACACAAGCTAACCAAATGCATGCATGAACTTAAGAAGGTAAGATAGCTTCCAAACTTCAAGTTTTCAAGAGTGGATCATCACTTACTTTGGGTTGGTGTTCAAGCAGAAATTTCGGCCCTCTAATGCACCAGAAAAACCGTGATTTCCAACCCTTGTTTGCAGCTCAAAATGATCCTCAAGTGTCAAGCTAGGTGTGGTGCAAGTTTGGTTAAATTTGGAGATGATTTGGGGTGGTTTTGAGTGAGATTAGTGAGCAGAAATTTTGTTGCAAATGAGTTAGAGAGAGGAGGGAGTTTGGTCGGCTGTGAGGAGAGAGAAAATGGAGGGAAATCTGACTTCCTTTAGCTTCCAAGAGAAGGTGAAATAAGTGGTGGTAATTCACCCAAAAGTCAACTCTCATTAGGGGCCGTTTGGTGCGATTATGGCTCGATTTTCTCGCGCGTTGGGTTCACTAGTGCACTAAACCTCCAAGGCATATATATTCATGTAAATATTATTCACTCTTAATTGTCCCGAAATAAGGGTCTAAAGTCCCTCAATTGAAGTCGCGCGCGTGAAAACGCGTACCGTCAAATTTAACGTTATAACGCGAAACTTCCGAGAAATTCTTATATCGATTGCACTACTAACTATCACTTGAGTATTTATTCATAATATTACCTATTTTAGGACCGTAGTACAAGTCTCCAATATTCCAAGTTCATTGTGCTCCTACGCGGTTAAAATCTCCAAGCACTATTCACTATTTTTACTAAACGCGCTCTAGGAAATTAATTTTCGAAACGAATCATTTTAAAAATATAACGAAGTTATATTACCATGTATTTAGGTCTAATAAGACTAGAAAATATTCCTTGGAAATAAAATCCAATTAAATAATTTATTAAGCCATAAATTAGGTTTAAATAAAATAATAGTTTTTACGAGTCCTCACATGAGTCGAGTATTAACTCCTCAAATCTCCAATAAATTTGTATCATGCGTCTTTTGGAAAACTATCCACGCGTGAGTAGTATATGCTCACTTAGAACTTATTCACCTTTAATTCTCGATTAACTTTTCTTAATCTGCTATTGTCCGTTCTTAATTTCCCCAGGATAATCATACTCTCGAATATATTATCACCTCGAAACACTCGTGTTCACTATCTCGCACTTAAACAATCCTTCCGAAAATTGAAGTTGTTAACGGGACATTTTAAAAACACAATGAAGACATTATTCCATACGAATGGATTTAAAATGGTCGTAATAAATTATTTGGGGAAAACAGGTGGATAAATACTTAATGAAACCATTAATATTCGATAAAATAAGAAATTTTTCGGGTCTTCACATCCTCCCCTCCTTAACAGAATTTCGTCCTCGAAATTCACACCTGAGAAAATATCATTCTCTTCATGGTTAAACCTATCAGATCGATCACCAGCTTACGTTTTTTTTTTTTTCTAACTTATACTTGACAATTTCCATTCATTCGACTAGCAATCAAACCTTGATATTTTTTTTTTATATAGGCGTTTTAACTTCCTAGAGGCATATACAATCACCTTTTCATGTTTTATTAATATACATTCTAAACCATCCTTTGAGTCATCTGTAAAAAGCACAAAATTACCCCCTACACATGTACACCAATTAACATTCTTCATCTCAAGATTTTTCCTTACATTTAGAACCTCAAATGGTTTGCCAAGTCTTGCACTCTTACAAAAATCCTTGATTAACCAAAGGTAGTATTCGACTAACTCCGAGAATCCCAAATTTCAATATGCTTTTCTGGTCGTTTCCTCTTATACAATCTTTCATTTTAGCTGAGTCAATAATAATTCCTTCCTTAGATACTGTATAACGTAGAAAGATTATTTCTTCCAATCGAACTCACAGTTATTGAACTTAACAAAAGTTGGCGTTCTCTCGAGGTTCGTAAAATTACCATCAAGTGTCTTTCATGACCTTCTCAACACTTGAGTATATCGATATAACATCAATAAATGCCTCCACCGATTTGTCCAAGTACGATTTAACTCCGATACCTTGGGTCCATAAATACTTCTAGTGCATCTGTCAACTCGAAGGGTGTACCGAAAATTTTAGAGTGTCCATGTCTTAATTTGAAAGCGGTATTAACCACATTAGTTCCTAGGGGTCCCAAATGGTTAATATCTCTACTTTAAATCTAACTTAAATAGGATCACGGATCCTTACAAATTATCGAATTCTTATTCATGTAAGAGAAATGGTAGTTGTTCTTAATGGTCACATCGCTCCAGACTCCATAATCTATAAATACATAGCTTCTAGCCTTCATTCCAACTATAATATCTAGTCCTTAATCATTAAGCACATTGAATCCATTAATTATTTCCTTTTACTAACTCAATCCACCGATTTTAATATCTCAAATTGGCATTTCAAACATTGAATTCCATTTCAACACTAAGTCCTCACTTCGATCCCGATCTCTAGTCACTATCAAGACCTCAGGTGGTCTATATTCTTCAAGCAAAATCTCGATCACATCCAATACTATTCGCATCTTATTATAATTCTAAGGGCGTGGGGTAGGATTTAAACATACGTGTAAGTCATAAAAACAATTAAAAGCGAAGTAAGTTTTCATGAGTCATAAAGATCATAATAATTACATCCAGTTGGAAGAGGTTTATGAACTCCTCTCAAAAGGAAAGGAGAATGACAGGATTGTAGCAAAACATGTCAAGTTGCCAGGATACAAAACAACAAAAGATTTTTTTTTTTTTTTTTTTAAAAGATCACAACCTCCAAAGGTGCTAGCCCAGTCTAGGGTAGAACTACCACCTCTATTCCTCGAGTGAAGTCAAACCATCTCAATCTGTGAAACCTTCGCTACTAGGACCCCGTTCATAGCCATTAGTACTAATTACTCCCATCTGGCACTTGATCGTTTTGCGGTGGACCTAGTTGGCTATTGAGTACTTCCTCTTTTTGAAAGCTCTAGGGCAATCTGAAATCCTATGCTTAGTACTACCACACCTCAGACACTTTCCTTGCTTCATCCAGCACTCGGCCTCAACGTGGTTAACCTTGCCGCAGTATCCACAATGTGCATGAGAAGTGGCGGCTTGGCCAGTTCGAGGATTTTCTTTGCATTTCTTCTCTAATTCTACATTCTGGCGTAGTAATTCAATTTTCTCTGCATATTCTTGTTTCCACCGTCCTTCCCAGTAGTCAGCTAATTTCCTTTGAAATTCTACCTCGTTTCGAAGAAGGTTCAATTCCTTACGCATTTCTTCCAAAGTTGTCATCTTACCAGTTGACTTAAGTCAAATGCTAACCTGTCAGGCAAATCAAAGGATCAAAAGTGTAGCCATGCATAATGGAAGCTCGAGCCAGATTACTCTTTCATTCTTTTGTTCACAGGTCACCCCGAAATATAAATCTTAGTTATTCTCTGCCGAACATGAGTGAGTTCTTAAGTCTCCATAAAATTACTACCATTAATTCCAATTACAACCAGATACGGGGACTCTATTCCTTGATATAAAGTTTTTCATGTCCTACTTCAATCTTCGATATTTGTCTATGAAGTGGTTTGAAAAGGGATCAAAATCTCGTAGTCCCATTAGTGCCTTATAGTATCCTTTCAAATCAATCTTACTGTTTCAAGGTTAGGTCCCCCGTGAAACCTAGATAGACGACCTCCAAGAATCAGTTCATTTTCACACCTCTCCAGGTCCTTAGGTTGGCTTATTGGTCCGGAGCTTTGGTACTCAACCAACTGTTCTAGGATATCAGTCGTATGGCCAATAGTAGGAGCTATGTAGGTGTTTCCCTTTATTTCTAGGGTTTCGGTTCAATCCAGCAATCGTTCCCTAATTATCCCCTGGAGCTTGGGGTGGTCTAACCCCCTCGCCCTCGATCCCCCTTTTACTTATTTGGCCACTCATAACTTTAACAGTCATATAAACATGGCATGAAATGAACGCACCCAAACGAAGTTTGAAAGCGAGACTTGATCATGCTAAACAAATATGAGAATAAAAGGGAAAACGCTGAGATAATCGTAAATACGTATAACCCCAATCATGGATTTTAAAATCATAAAGTAGTAAGGTTAAACATGTCATGAGAAATGTTTAATTGCCTCAAAAGGTAGAAAACATATTGAAACAAGACACAAAATACAACGGCCTTTAAGCGAGCGTCACCCTGTCTATCTTTGGCAAACTATTAAAATAGTTTAAATCACTAAATTAGTGATTGGCAGTACCCAAAAGTCTTCACTACCTCCATAGGATCAGTTTCATTTCCAGCACTAGGAGTTTTAGATCTCATGTCCCTTATCGAATATCTTGTCATTCCCCACTCATGCAACCAAGGTAACACACCTAGCCACCGACTCATCCATTCTGTCTTTAATTTCGGACACTAACCTAACAAGTCGGTTCTTAGCTTTTGAAGTTTCTCACCAGGAGCCTTTGTCTCCCTCGCTCCTGAAGTACTTCAACTTCAATTTCAGGAATTCTAGTAGTCTAGGCATCCGCAATTGTCCTCAGTTCTCAATCATCCCTTCGAATCACTCCAGTTTATTCGGATAGCCACTTCAAATAATCGACCACTATTAACACCCCACTCTTTGGGCTCGGCAAGTCCTTTGAAATTCACATGAAGTCCTAGTCCAGTAAATCGGACCATTTCTCCAATGCTCTTTTAGTTCACTCTCTCGATAGTGGACCACCGGAAGGCGCCCCCGAGACAATTTAATATCGCCATTACCTTCTGTAGTTTACACTTAAGAGTAAAAGCTTAGGTAGGTCCAGATACACGAAATAAACAAGATTTGATCACTTCATACTATTCCACATGTATCACACCATATCAAGACTCCTTGTCATCCACTACTTCGAACCCAGGTTCAAATTTTCATTTTCACCAGCAGTCACTTAACTTTCAATCAAATTCCACAGTCCGGCATCCTAAACATTTAAGCCTAGGAGACACTACAGAGATCTAAAGCCTAAGCTCTGATACCAACTGTGACAGTTCTCAGGGTCACATCACGAGGTACCTATCAGCTTGCCACCCGCACGCGGGCATCCCCTACGGAGAGTTTCGCTTCGTGACTCTTCACGAACGAGAGGCTCGGGGCTTTTCCAGACGAAGGACTTAAGGTCCCAACTGTCGGCATATGGCTCTGATACCAACTGTGACGCCCCCACTTCTCCCTAAGGCGCACCAAAGGGTATCCGCGGAACGCCTGCCTAACTCTCGCTAGGACTCAAGCAATAAACGTTCAACCTTAAAGCGATACTAGATACCAAAATCAAATTAGTACGAATACATATAGTGCGGAAACGTTCATGCTTAACAATATCCATCCATTACCCAACCTGTCAGCATATGGCTCTGATGCCAACTGTGACAGTTCTCATGGTTACATCACAAGGTACCTATCAGCTTGCCACCCGCACGTCGTGCGTTCATAATACAACTTAAATTTCAAAATATACATCACAGATATCCGAATGATACATTAAACTTCCAAGGTACAATCATAAAGGGGTCAAGCCAAAATACACCTAAAACCCTAAAACAAAATATATCCAAAAGGAGATTTCTCCGCGTTAACTCCATTTCCAGTCCTGTTAAGGAAAACAAATCTACAGGGTGAGCAAAACGCTCGTGAGGCCAAGAACACACATGCAAGCACATTGTTCAAATAGCAATCCCAACTTTATTAAATAAAACCGTGATATTTCAATAAAGTACCATTTGAGCAGGAAAAAAAATAATCAGAAACAATTCAAGGATATAGTAGCTCTCGGGAGCTAAGTTCCACTCGCTCTGCCGATGTCATTCGTATACCTTCCCGCATTGACCCTCCTGTCAACCGGGTCGGTATTTCCATTTCCGTAGATCACCACTTACTTCCCTCCGTCCACCGTACACCCCAAGGGCCCACAAGTCTTTTGTAAGGCGATACTGCACGAGTATGCCAAGCAAGACCTCTAATTAGGTCGAGCTTATAATCTCATGGCTCGCCCAAGTTCCCGACCAAGCCCATTGCCGGCTCGAGTCCAAGGTCGGCCTATGAGTTTGGGCGTCCCCCATTCATTTGGAAGTCGAGGAGGTTCACTCCAACGACATATGTAACCATTACATAGCATTGCATTTCATTCATTCATTCAATACATTTCATTCATTCATTCAATACATTTCATTCATTCATTTGAAATCAGAACGGATGCGATAAAGTACACACCCGCCCTTATTTTTAAAATCTCTAATAATTACCACAATTAAGCAAGTATCCAAGATTCACACACTTGACACTCACCGAGCAATTTAATAAAGATTATTCGCTGGAGGTTCAAGTGTCCACGGTGAGATCCTCTTGAAGGTCTCCTTGTGCGCCTGGCATTTAATAGTGGATAATTACTCAAGTATCTCAATTATCAAGTAAGATTGTACATTAGTACGATCTAAGGAATATTTCACAAAAATGAACCTCAATTACTCGTAAATCGAGGTTCAACTTGCGTTTTATGAAGTATAATATTAGTTGAGTTTTTATCATGAAAATCGTGGGCAAAACGTTTAGATAATATCAAAAGAGTAAAGAGTTCTTGAAAAACTCTATTTCTTTGAAATTGGAAAATTTTCAGCTTTATTATGAATCTTTGAAAAATCGTAACTCACTCGGTACAAGTCGAAAATTGGAAAAATTTATACCGTTGGAAACCTCTTATAAAGTACTATAAGTTCCTAGAAGATGCTTTTCCATGAATCGAAGTGGAAAGTGTTCAAAAATGGGCTTGAAGGTGCAGACTTGGTTTCAAGGCAGCATTAAGTTGGATTTCGGCCAACTTTGAAAATTCGGCACGATTCACACGTTGCAAACCGGCCTCTGAAATTTGCAGCTCAATTAGTGTTGCAAGTGAGGTGTATAACAAAACAAGCGGATCAAGAATCGGAGTTTCGAGCACCGAGATACGGTAGCTCAAAGTTGAGCAAATTCAAGACTGGATGAGAATTTTCCAGATTTGAACCTCTAACTTTAGTAATTTAATTGGGTATCGAAACGAACTTGAATTGGTACCAAAATTGGCAGTATTTCAATACTATATGGAAAGTATCTCTCTATCGAATTGCGGGGAAAAATACCTTCGGCAAGGTAGTTAATTAGCCAACCAAAGTTCAAGAAAAATCCTAAGGCAATCTGCCTTTGACTTTCATTTTCCAAATTTCCAATCGTTTAACCAAGAAAGTTATCCAACCATGGTTCATTTGTGAAATAAGGGTCTAAGATACATCCATGATACCTTTGGTAAGTGTTTAATATCAAGAACATCAACTAACAAGTTCACTCCAAGATTTTGTTCCAAACCAGTCCAAACATTAGGGTTTTTCCAAAACAGAGCAGTCCACTTGTTTCAGTCACAACTCAGTCAATATAGCTCGAAATCGAGCATGGCTTATACCGTTGGAAAATACATTCATAGAGTTAAAATATCACAGAAGAAATCGTTTCCAAACTCGGCACCCATCTGGTTCAAAATCGGGCATCAAGTTGCTGCCTGAACACTTCATTCCAGATGAACAGAGCAACAGGACAGCGAACTTAAAACATTTGGTTCGGCTTGCTCACAAAGAATCAGAACGTACATTATATATCAAATTAAAGCTAGGAATGTCTAGTTTCACACGCCACCGACGGCACATGATTTCGACATCCGAGGACAGAGTTATAGCCGAAATACTACTGCTGGTCAGAGACATACGCGAATCAGTTTTTTTTTTCCAGATTGCTAGTTTCGAACAAAAATTTCATTTGCCCAACCAAACCTCATTATTTTTCAATGAAATTTTCCACACCTCTAATACATCATATAGGCATCCAATTCAAGCCATTAGTTCATTAAAAACTGGCCTTAAAATGGTCGAACATGGCAGGGGCAAAATCGGAAGTTTTTGCTTCTTACACCCAATGAAGTTTCTACTAATTACCCACCACTAATGCATCATTATAACCACCAAACCAACAATATAATCACCATCACTCATCAAATCAGCAACAACAACCCAAGTGTGGGAATTCAAAGAGCCCACAATCACATTTTTACACCATACACAAGCTAACCAAATGCATGCATGAACTTAAGAAGGTAAGATAGCTTCCAAACTTCAAGTTTTCAAGAGTGGATCATCACTTACTTTGGGTTGGTGTTCAAGCAGAAATTTCGGCCCTCTAATGCACCAGAAAAACCGTGATTTCCAACCCTTGTTTGCAGCTCAAAATGATCCTCAAGTGTCAAGCTAGGTGTGGTGCAAGTTTGGTTAAATTTGGAGATGATTTGGGGTGGTTTTGAGTGAGATTAGTGAGCAGAAATTTTGTTGCAAATGAGTTAGAGAGAGGAGGGAGTTTGGTCGGCTGTGAGGAGAGAGAAAATGGAGGGAAATCTGACTTCCTTTAGCTTCCAAGAGAAGGTGAAATAAGTGGTGGTAATTCACCCAAAAGTCAACTCTCATTAGGGGCCGTTTGGTGCGATTATGGCTCGATTTTCTCGCGCGTTGGGTTCACTAGTGCACTAAACCTCCAAGGCATATATATTCATGTAAATATTATTCACTCTTAATTGTCCCGAAATAAGGGTCTAAAGTCCCTCAATTGAAGTCGCGCGCGTGAAAACGCGTACCGTCAAATTTAACGTTATAACGCGAAACTTCCGAGAAATTCTTATAACGATTGCACTACTAACTATCACTTGAGTATTTATTCATAATATTACCTATTTTAGGACCGTAGTACAAGTCTCCAATATTCCAAGTTCATTGTGCTCCTACGCGGTTAAAATCTCCAAGCACTATTCACTATTTTTACTAAACGCGCTCTAGGAAATTAATTTTCGAAACGAATCATTTTAAAAATATAACGAAGTTATATTACCATGTATTTAGGTCTAATAAGACTAGAAAATATTCCTTGGAAATAAAATCCAATTAAATAATTTATTAAGCCATAAATTAGGTTTAAAAAAAAAATAATAGTTTTTACGAGTCCTCACATGAGTCGAGTATTAACTCCTCAAATCTCCAATAAATTTGTATCCATGCGTCTTTTGGAAAACTATCCACGCGTGAGTAGTATATGCTCACTTAGAACTTATTTACCTTTAATTCTCGATTAACTTTTCTTAATCTGCTATTGTCCGTTCTTAATTTCCCCAGGATAATCATACTCTCGAATATAATATCACCTCGAAACACTCGTGTTCACTATCTCGCACTTAAACAATCCTTCCGAAAATTGAAGTTGTTAACGGGACATTTTAAAAACACAATGAAGA
>NW_020863099.1:0-15274 GCF_003713205.1 Coffea eugenioides
TTCTTTCTTGCAGAGGAAAAAAGCAGCTAAATAAGACCCCACGTTAGTACACCAAAAGTTCCATTCACCAAGAAGTAATTATACATTATCATTACCCGTTAGATACATTATTATCATTTTAAATGGAATTCATACAACAATTGAGGAGAAAAAACTGAAGAGAAAAATTTAGGACATAATCTCATACTTTCTATCCATTTCATACTGTTCTCGTTTTTCTGCATTTCGCCGAGCAATTCCTGTATCCAAAGGAAGAGCAAATCAGCCTAAAATATAAAGAAGTTGAAATGACAAGCAGCTCTACTCCATCTGTCCTAGCACAGTAAAAACTAAAACAAAATCTGAAAGAGTAATAATTAATAATCAAACACAAAACACTTTCAAAGACATCATAGAAACACCTTAACAAATGGTTGATAACGTGCACACAAACGTGTCAATGCAACCATTTCAGGTCATCATCAAGACACAACTGAGAGAATAAGCTCCTATGCAGGAAAACGCACTAGACTAACATAAGAAGGCAAAAGGCTAATGAACCACAATGACAATCCAACCATGTGAAATATAAACAAGCTTAAAGATGCAGAAAAGAAAATAACCACTATTTCTTCCTCCTCTTCAAGAAAACTGCTCACTCACCACTCTATTTCTGTTTCCTTTTCAAATAGGAAATGTACCCAAAAGGAAGAATTTCTACTCCTTATCAACAACCTGATACTGGTGGAAACTCACACGAGTCCCAGCATCAAACATCACCAGCATTGACACCCATCGACGTACACCATTTACAATAACCAAGCAGCACAGAGTAAAATTTCAATTTGGGCATTCGTAAAATCTCAAGTCATTTTAGCAAGGCTGATATGTTGTACTCGTCCGTTATTTTGTGTTGTCCCCCAAAAATACTTCCAGGGCCACAACTGAATGAGAGAAGAAGCTCGATTATACCTTCCAAGAAAATCCGGAAAGAGCTTGTAACCCATGAAGAAGAGAAAAGACTAAAACAGTGAGAAACTCATATCCACCAATACAAGAGAGATTCACAAAAGAATAATCAATCTAAAACCCAAAAGCACTTCATAAGTAGTAAAGGCAATAAATCTAATGCCCACTGATTTTGTCCATACCCCACACTAATCATGGTTCAAAGTCATGGTCGCGGTAACGGTCGCGGCCCGGACCGTTCCGTATCGATTTCGGCATATTAGTCGCGGTTTCGGCGAAACGCAAAATTTTGAAATATTTAATATTCTAAAAATTATTGAAAAAATAAGATAAAAAATAATTAAAAAATTAGTAAAAATAATAAAAATTCGAGCTGATTCGGGAGACTCGGCCGTTTTTATTCGTCCCAGAGACGGATCGGCCGAGTTCTCGGTGACTCGGTCAAGTTTTCGGCGATTCATTATCTCGGAGTCATCTTGTCTCGGTATCAGATCGGGAAGCCCCGCTTCGGTGACGACTCGGCATAGTCGTCTCTGTCTCGGCCGAGTCTTTGAACCATGACACCAATCTGAAGCAACTTTAGAGTCAAAGCAACGGTGCCTAAACCGTTCGGGTTCTAAACTGATTTCCCAAACTCACTTTCTTTTCTCATTGGGTTATTTTATCTGATCCTTGTTTGACTAAATGTTTTAACTTGCTCTAGGCCAACTTGATTGGACATCAATCCAATTCGCTACTTTAACTCTTGGAGAATAAAATATATAAAAGTATGGCATATACCAAACATCCACCTATATATCAAATTGGGATGAGATCAAAAATGTTTTATTCCCGATAAGTAAAACGAGGACAAAACTTTATCATTTTCGAAATCAGCCAACCTTCTTAACCCCCTCGACTTCTGTCTTTACAGAACGTTCCTCCCATTTGATATCTTTTTTTCCTTCTTTCATTTTTCCTGTTATTTGACATCAAATACCACGTGTTCAACGGGAATTTATAAAAGAAATATAAAAAAAAGAAAGATGCCACATTAATGCAACCATGGTTCGCTGTCGCGGGTCGCGATCGCATCGCTGTTTCGGTTGTTCCACATCCGTCGCGGCATATCGGTTAAATATCGGGTGATACGCACATTATGGTATATAAAAATTTTCAAAAAATATTAAAAAATTACTAAAAATAGAAAATACCATTAAAAACACAATTATCAAATTAAATTTGCTAAATGCCTACATTATCGTATATAATTACTGATTATTAAATAAAATAATGCTGTCATTACCATAAGGGCCTATAGCATTAGCAATAAATGATTTTAGAATCAAATGTGCGTTCTAATTCTATTATATATGAGATAAAAAATTATATATAAGAATAAAATCATCATATCTTACATAATACAATACAAATCTCTGTACACAAAGGAAATAGCGATATTCAGTTCAATACAATAAAAGAAACAAATATTTATCAAATAATATTATGAAATACAAAGACATAAAGAAACAAGCATTTTCACTTAAGTATTTGGGCCAAACTTGGACTTTAAGTGTTTCCAATTTTTCCTTCTATTTTTTTCCCTATCTCTGGATCCGGTACAAAAGCCCAGCTTCTCTTAGCATAATTCATTAATTGCATGTTACTTCCAAAACGAAACATGCAACAACAACATTTTTGTACAATTGTCCTTTTTTAAATCTTTCCAGATTTTCTACAAAGCAGAGACCCATAAATGAGAAAGGACAAGAGAACAAAAAAATACCAAGGTGTAGGAACAGATGATGCAGAATCCAACTCAGCAACCCCGTCTTTCCACTTCTTCAGCAGCAAAGAGAGTATACGATCATTGCAACTAGTGTTGTTCCTCTCAGATTTAGCTTCCCTTTCTATTTTTTTTTTTCAATTTCCTTTTCGCACTTTTTCTCCTCCTTCACGGCTAGATTTGAAGACCCCTTCGCCGGTTACAGATGACGAAGAAATTGAAGACCTTAGCCCAGATGTGATATCAACAGTCACCTTCATTCTTCTTTGCTTTTCTCTTTTCCTCTTTGTCTCTTCCCTCTCTGCGTCACCTCTGTTTTCTTTCTCTCCTTCCTTCATAGCCAGACGATGAAGAAATTGAGAATCCCTTCAGCTCGCTTCTCCAAATAATCACTCCAGATATTGTTGTGACCCTTGTTCTTTCTTTTCCTTTTTCCTTTCTCTCTGTTTTCTCCTTCCCTCTCTGCAAAAGGCACACAGAAATTGACGGTATGTTTCTCCCCTTATCCTTCCTTTCCCCTAAATCTTGTCTTTGCGGCTGAAAAAGAAAACAAGAAAACATGGGTGGCTGACTCTCTGTGTTCATGTTTTGTTTGGTTCCGATAAAAGTGAAAAATAAAGAGGTGCATTATTAAGTGCTCTTGTTGCTGTTTATGATTTGACCGGTTCATATCCGAGTCGAATCCGAGATTTTGGTTGGTATTCTTCTACACGGCTCTAACTCGGTCACTATCGACTAATTCGAAGCGATTCAAATCGGATATGGTATAATCGGTGTTTCGGGTATCGGTATCGGAACAGTAAGGACCGTTCCGGTTATGACTCGGCAGAGTCGTCTCGGATTCGGACGAGTTGGTGAGCCATTTATGCAACATGGCATACATTATGACAGTACTACAACAATCCCAAAGTTGACAAGAGTTTGCCTTTGAATACATAACAGCAAAGCAGATAAAAATTAAAGTTCACAAAGCAATATTTTTAATTGCTGGGAGTTTGAGATGCAAATTCGGGAGTTCACAATGTTGAAGACAAGAGTCCTCTTCCCTCTATGAAAATGTCTGTTCACCTACTCTGCCCTTGAAAGGTCAAATGATAAATTCATTTGGGGACACTTTTGAAGAAGTTTCTGCATGCTACTAGTGTACAACCAAAGCCAACACCCCTTCCACTTTTGTAATGAGAATTTGTTACTCCATTTATGTCATAACCAGCACTTGGTTGGTCAGTAAATTTTATTAAACCTCACATGTATGTAAATTTTTTCATTATAAATTGTTTTAAAAAAGAAAGGAGCAAGCTTAGGACAAAATCATTAACTTTAAAGATTTTTTTGTGTCTATAGTGAATTTCGTGGTTGATTTGATCAATAACACTTCAAGGTTTTTTTAGGGACTCATGAGAGTTCAAGATTTGCTACGAGAGGTACTTTTTAGGGCTCAGGATGGCTCCTCAGGTGGAGTAATAGACATGTTCTCTAAAGATTCAGACCACTCATTTTATCATCAGGTTTTCAATTTGGACAAGTCTTTGCAGCTTAAAAGGTGAAGGAAGAAGAGTATTTTGTAACTCTTTATCTATTATGTCTGTCTTTTCAAATATGGACTTATCTTTCCATTTTCAATGTAAGTATCCACAAACATTGTTTTTTCACTTGAATAAGAAATTAAAGTTGACTTTAGGCTGAGAGCTTGAAGCTTGATATGATGTGCAATAAGAACTAGATTAGAAAAAGGAAAAAAAACATTTCTCGGCTTATTAGTCTCTTAACATGTATCAACATTTTCCTTTGTATAAAAACGGATTAATCGTTTATGGCATGTCTTCATACTTTGATTAAAGTGTGCGTAGGCGTTTTACTAGAAGGCATTTTAGCAGCACTGGATCAAATTCTGGAGTCAATGGCAATAGAGCCACGTGGTTGAAGTCCGGTAAACAAAATTTATTTTTTTTGTTATGTAGGTAATAATTGATTTTGAAATGGATTTAGATCTATTGGTGACTTTGGACAGCACATGATTTCATATTCTCCAACCGGGCGGCTACGTATTGTACCGTCTTGTGTGGTATTTATGGTTTGGTAGTGGCTGCTACTACCCTACTTGAGTCATATCGCGGATTAAAGACACGGTTGAGTGTGCTGCACAAGTTGAAGGAAGAGTTGAAGGGATTGAAGGATGAGAACGAAGCAATGAAGGTTGCAATGGGGATGCTAGTGGAGAATTTGCACGTGGAGCAAGTTAAGAGGTACGTTGCTGTTGCAGGCCTATTGAGGATGGAGGATGTCGTGGACACCCTCCCAGCTGAGAATGAAGCTCTAAAAGAAAGTCTGAAGAGGCAGATTGCGGCACTGAAGGAACTTCTGAAGTGACCCATCAAAATGTATTGGTTAATTTGAATAATTACAGCTAATAATTTTTGTAGATGATTATACATATTTTTTACATGATGTGTAGATAGAAAGTATTACAGTCAGGTATCTAGAAATATCAACACAAATTTTAACGTTCTAGTAGAAATAGAAGTTTTTACCTCCTTATAGCTGATTTTTTGCAAATCGAACGCTGGTTGAGGGAAACCATTTTTTGTTGATGAAGTTGTTTCTAAAATAGAGATATATTTTTCCTATTATTCTTTTAATTTGATAGTTTTAGTTGATATGATTTCTTTCCTAAATTGTTAAAGGACTTTCATAAGTTGCAACTTACTCACCAAAAAGAATGGTTTACATTTGATAGAATTAGGCTAGAAGCAATTTTTTGGAGTTAAAAAGAACGAAGGATTTTATTTTCACATATAAGCCAGATAGGAATTTCTATGCATGCTTGTATTAATTAACATATTTTCTTTCGTTGACTTCAAATGAAATGAAGCAATCCACTTTATATATTAGAGCATGTGAAAGGACTTGGGTTGCAAGAGTTAGGTGGGGCAAATATCTATGGATGATTGATGGATGTGTTGGACGGTCATTTTAATAGGGGGGAAATGTTCTAAAAGGAATGATCAAATACTTAGATTTTTATAGAGGCGAAATTTCAATTTTTTTTTTCAATTAGAAAGAAAAACTATGAATTTTTGATATAATGAACCTAATACAGAACTTAAAAAATATACTAAATTAAGATCAATTATTGTGTGATCTAATCCTCAATTCTGAGAACTAAATTGCCAATTGCCCCTATATTGTTCCTCTAGAATCATTTGCCACATTGACGTTGACAATTAGTAACATGTATATGTTTGTACCAAAATCTGCATTGGAAGCTCAAATTGGTTTCACTTTAAGATTGGCATGCCACTCATTTTCAAATAAACACAAAAATAAATCTCTATGATATCAGGGCAAATTTCTTTGAATTAAAAAAAAAGTTGCACAAATAGGGGAATTGGGGGGGAGGGGCTTTTTCATTTTTTTAGGAAGATGCGGCTGCAAAAAGAAATTATTTTTTTAAGCCACAGGACTGCTGCACATGCCACGTGGTCTCGGCGAGACGCAAATTTTTGGAATACTTAATATTCTAAAAATTATTAAGAAAATATGATAAAAAATAACTAAAAAATTAGCAAAAATAATAAAAATTCGAGCTGACTCGGGGAGACTCGGCTGTTTTTATCCGTCCCGGATACGGATCGGCTGAGTTCTCGGTGACTCGGTCGAGTTTTCGGCGATTCATTATCTCGGAATCATCTCGTCTCGGTATCAGATTGGGAAGCCCTGTTCCAGTGACGACTCGGCCGAGTCGTCTCTGTCTCGGCCGAGTCTTTGAACCATGACACCAATCTGAAGCAACTTTAGAGTCAAAGCAACGGAGTCTAAACCGTTCGGGTTCTAAACTGATTTCCCAAACTCGCTTTCTTTTCTCATTGGATTATTTTATCTGATCCTTGTTTGACTAAATGTTTTAACTTGCTCTAGGCCAACTTGATTGGACATCAGTCTAATTCGCTACTTTAACTCTTGGAGAATAACATATGTAAAAGTATGGCATATACCAAACATCCACCTATATATAAAATTGGGATGAGATCAAAAATTGTTTTATTCCCGATAAGTAAAATGAGGACAAAACTTTATCGTCTTCAAAATCAACCAACCTTTCTTAACCCCCTCGACTTCTGTCTTTACAGAACTTTTCCTTCCATTTGATATCTTTTTTTTCTTCTTTCCTTTTTCCTGTTATTTGAAATCAAATACTACATGTTCAGCGGGAATTATAAAAGAAATAAAAAAAAAACAAGAAAGATGCCACATTAATGCAACATGGCGTACATTAAGACAGTACTACAACAATCCCAAAGTTGACAAGAATGTTTTTGAATACATAACTGCCAAGCAAATAAAAATTAAAGTTCACAAAGCAATCTCTTTAATTGCTGGGAGTTTGAGATGCAAATTCGGGAGTTCATAATGTTGAAGACAAGAGTCCTCTTCCCTCTATTAAAATGTCTGTTCACCTACTCCGCCCTCGAATGGTCAAATGATAAATTCATTGGCGGCACTTTTGAAGAAGTTTCTGCATGCTACTAGTTTCCAACCAAAGCCAACACCCCTTCCACTTTTGTAATGAGAATTTGTTACTCCATTTATGTCATAACCAGCACTTGGTTGGTCAGTAAATTTTATTAAACCTCACGTGTATGTAAGTTTTTTCATTATAAATTGTTTCAAAAAAGAAAGGAGCAAGCTTAGGACAGAATCATTAACTTTAAAGATTTTTTTGTGTCTATAGTGAATTTCGTGGTTGATTTGATCAATAACACTTCAAGGTTCTTTTTAGGGACTAATGAGAGTTCAAGATTTGCTATGAGAGATTCTTTTTAGGGCTTAGGATGGCTCCTTATGTGGAGTAATAGACATGTTCTCTAAAGACTCAGACCACTCATTTTATCATCAGGTTTTCAATTTGGACAAGTCTTTGCAGCTTAAAAGGTGAAGAAAGAAGAGTATTTTGTAACACTTTATCTATTATGTCTGTCTTTTCAAATATGGACTTATCTTTCCATTTTCAATGTAAGTATGCACAAACACTGTTTTTTCACTTGAATAACAAATTAAAGTTGACTTTAGGCTGAGAGCTTGAAGCTTGATATGATGTGCAACAAGAAATAGATTAGAAAAAAGAAAAAAGACATCTCTCGGCTTATTAGTTTCTTAACATGTATCAACATTTTTCTTTGTATAAAAACGGATTAATCGTTTATGGCATGTCTTCATGCTTTGATTGAAGTGTGCGTGGGCGTTTTACTAGAAGGCATTTTAGCAGCACTGGATCAAATTCTGGAGTCAATGGCAATAGAGCCACGTGGTTGAAGTCGGGTAAACAAAATTTATTTTTTTGTTATGTAGGTAATAATTGATTTTGAAATGGATTTAGATCTATTGGTGACTTTGGACAGCACATGATTTCATATTCTTCAACCGGGCGGCTACGTATTGTACCGTCTTGTATGGTATTTATGGTTTGGTAGTGGCTGCTACTACCCTACTTGAGTCATATCGCGGATTAAAGACACGGTTGAGTGTGCTGCACAAGTTGAAGGAAGAGTTGAAGGGATTGAAGGATGAGAAAGAAGCAATGAAGGTTGCAATGGGGATGCTAGTGGAGAATTTGCACGTGGAGCAAGTTAAGAGGTACGTTGCTGTTGCAGGCCTATTGAGGATGGAGGATGTCGTGGACACCCTCCCAGCTGAGAATGAAGCTCTAAAAGAAAGTCTGGAGAGGCAGATTGCGGCACTGAAGGAACTTCTGAAGTGACCCATCAAAATGTATTGGTTAATTTGAATAATTACAGCTAATAATTTTTGTAGATGATTATACATATTTTTTACATGATGTGTAGATAGAAAGTATTACAGTCAGGTATCTAGAAATATCAACACAAATTTTAACGTTCTAGTAGAAATAGAAGTTTTTACCTCCTTATAGCTGATTTTTTGCAAATCGAACGCTGGTTGAGGGAAACCATTTTTTGTTGATGAAGTTGTTTCTAAAATAGAGATATATTTTTCCTATTATTCTTTTAATTTGATAGTTTTAGTTGATATGATTTCTTTCCTAAATTGTTAAAGGACTTTCATAAGTTGCAACCTACTCACCAAAAAGAATGGTTTACATTTGATAGAATTAGGCTAGAAGCAATTTTTTGGAGTTAAAAAGAACGAAGGATTTTATTTTCACATATAAGCCAGATAGGAATTTCTATGCATGCTTGTATTAATTAACATATTTTCTTTCGTTGACTTCAAATGAAATGAAGCAATCCACTTTATATATTAGAGCATGTGAAAGGACTTGGGTTGCAAGAGTTAGGTGGGGCAAATATCTATGGATGATTGATGGATGTGTTGGACGGTCATTTTAATAGGGGGGAAATGTTCTAAAAGGAATGATCAAATACTTAGATTTTTATAGAGGCGAAATTTCAATTTTTTTTTTCAATTAGAAAGAAAAACTATGAATTTTTGATATAATGAACCTAATACAGAACTTAAAAAATATACTAAATTAAGATCAATTATTGTGTGATCTAATCCTCAATTCTGAGAACTAAATTGCCAATTGCCCCTATATTGTTCCTCTAGAATCATTTGCCACATTGACGTTGACAATTAGTAACATGTATATGTTTGTACCAAAATCTGCATTGGAAGCTCAAATTGGTTTCACTTTAAGATTGGCATGCCACTCATTTTCAAATAAACACAAAAATAAATCTCTATGATATCAGGGCAAATTTCTTTGAATTAAAAAAAAAGTTGCACAAATAGGGGAATTGGGGGGGAGGGGCTTTTTCATTTTTTTAGGAAGATGCGGCTGCAAAAAGAAATTATTTTTTTAAGCCACAGGACTGCTGCACATGCCACGTGGTCTCGGCGAGACGCAAATTTTTGGAATACTTAATATTCTAAAAATTATTAAAAAAATATGATAAAAAATAACTAAAAAATTAGCAAAAATAATAAAAATTCGAGCTGACTCGGGGAGACTCGGCTGTTTTTATCCGTCCCGGAGACGGATCGGCTGAGTTCTCGGTGACTCGGTCGAGTTTTCGGCGATTCATTATCTCGGAATCATCTCGTCTCGGTATCAGATTGGGAAGCCCTGTTCCAGTGACGACTCGGCCGAGTCGTCTCTGTCTCGGCCGAGTCTTTGAACCATGACACCAATCTGAAGCAACTTTAGAGTCAAAGCAACGGAGTCTAAACCGTTCGGGTTCTAAACTGATTTCCCAAACTCGCTTTCTTTTCTCATTGGATTATTTTATCTGATCCTTGTTTGACTAAATGTTTTAACTTGCTCTAGGCCAACTTGATTGGACATCAGTCTAATTCGCTACTTTAACTCTTGGAGAATAACATATGTAAAAGTATGGCATATACCAAACATCCACCTATATATAAAATTGGGATGAGATCAAAAATTGTTTTATTCCCGATAAGTAAAATGAGGACAAAACTTTATCGTCTTCAAAATCAACCAACCTTTCTTAACCCCCTCGACTTCTGTCTTTACAGAACTTTTCCTTCCATTTGATATCTTTTTTTTCTTCTTTCCTTTTTCCTGTTATTTGAAATCAAATACTACATGTTCAGCGGGAATTATAAAAGAAATAAAAAAAAAACAAGAAAGATGCCACATTAATGCAACATGGCGTACATTAAGACAGTACTACAACAATCCCAAAGTTGACAAGAATGTTTTTGAATACATAACTGCCAAGCAAATAAAAATTAAAGTTCACAAAGCAATCTCTTTAATTGCTGGGAGTTTGAGATGCAAATTCGGGAGTTCATAATGTTGAAGACAAGAGTCCTCTTCCCTCTATTAAAATGTCTGTTCACCTACTCCGCCCTCGAATGGTCAAATGATAAATTCATTGGCGGCACTTTTGAAGAAGTTTCTGCATGCTACTAGTGTCCAACCAAAGCCAACACCCCTTCCACTTTTGTAATGAGAATTTGTTACTCCATTTATGTCATAACCAGCACTTGGTTGGTCAGTAAATTTTATTAAACCTCACGTGTATGTAAGTTTTTTCATTATAAATTGTTTCAAAAAAGAAAGGAGCAAGCTTAGGACAGAATCATTAACTTTAAAGATTTTTTTGTGTCTATAGTGAATTTCGTGGTTGATTTGATCAATAACACTTCAAGGTTCTTTTTAGGGACTAATGAGAGTTCAAGATTTGCTATGAGAGATTCTTTTTAGGGCTTAGGATGGCTCCTTATGTGGAGTAATAGACATGTTCTCTAAAGACTCAGACCACTCATTTTATCATCAGGTTTTCAATTTGGACAAGTCTTTGCAGCTTAAAAGGTGAAGAAAGAAGAGTATTTTGTAACACTTTATCTATTATGTCTGTCTTTTCAAATATGGACTTATCTTTCCATTTTCAATGTAAGTATGCACAAACACTGTTTTTTCACTTGAATAACAAATTAAAGTTGACTTTAGGCTGAGAGCTTGAAGCTTGATATGATGTGCAACAAGAACTAGATTAGAAAAAAGAAAAAAGACATCTCTCGGCTTATTAGTTTCTTAACATGTATCAACATTTTTCTTTGTATAAAAACGGATTAATCGTTTATGGCATGTCTTCATGCTTTGATTGAAGTGTGCGTGGGCGTTTTACTAGAAGGCATTTTAGCAGCACTGGATCAAATTCTGGAGTCAATGGCAATAGAGCCACGTGGTTGAAGTCGGGTAAACAAAATTTATTTTTTTGTTATGTAGGTAATAATTGATTTTGAAATGGATTTAGATCTATTGGTGACTTTGGACAGCACATGATTTCATATTCTTCAACCGGGCGGCTACGTATTGTACCGTCTTGTATGGTATTTATGGTTTGGTAGTGGCTGCTACTACCCTACTTGAGTCATATCGCGGATTAAAGACACGGTTGAGTGTGCTGCACAAGTTGAAGGAAGAGTTGAAGGGATTGAAGGATGAGAAAGAAGCAATGAAGGTTGCAATGGGGATGCTAGTGGAGAATTTGCACGTGGAGCAAGTTAAGAGGTACGTTGCTGTTGCAGGCCTATTGAGGATGGAGGATGTCGTGGACACCCTCCCAGCTGAGAATGAAGCTCTAAAAGAAAGTCTGGAGAGGCAGATTGCGGCACTGAAGGAACTTCTGAAGTGACCCATCAAAATGTATTGGTTAATTTGAATAATTACAGCTAATAATTTTTGTAGATGATTATACATATTTTTTACATGATGTGTAGATAGAAAGTATTACAGTCAGGTATCTAGAAATATCAACACAAATTTTAACGTTCTAGTAGAAATAGAAGTTTTTTACCTCCTTATAGCTGATTTTTTGCAAATCGAACGCTGGTTGAGGGAAACCATTTTTTGTTGATGAAGTTGTTTCTAAAATAGAGATATATTTTTCCTATTATTCTTTTAATTTGATAGTTTTAGTTGATATGATTTCTTTCCTAAATTGTTAAAGGACTTTCATAAGTTGCAACTTACTCACCAAAAAGAATGGTTTACATTTGATAGAATTAGGCTAGAAGCAATTTTTTGGAGTTAAAAAGAACGAAGGATTTTATTTTCACATATAAGCCAGATAGGAATTTCTATGCATGCTTGTATTAATTAACATATTTTCTTTCGTTGACTTCAAATGAAATGAAGCAATCCACTTTATATATTAGAGCATGTGAAAGGACTTGGGTTGCAAGAGTTAGGTGGGGCAAATATCTATGGATGATTGATGGATGTGTTGGACGGTCATTTTAATAGGGGGGAAATGTTCTAAAAGGAATGATCAAATACTTAGATTTTTATAGAGGCGAAATTTCAATTTTTTTTTTCAATTAGAAAGAAAAACTATGAATTTTTGATATAATGAACCTAATACAGAACTTAAAAAATATACTAAATTAAGATCAATTATTGTGTGATCTAATCCTCAATTCTGAGAACTAAATTGCCAATTGCCCCTATATTGTTCCTCTAGAATCATTTGCCACATTGACGTTGACAATTAGTAACATGTATATGTTTGTACCAAAATCTGCATTGGAAGCTCAAATTGGTTTCACTTTAAGATTGGCATGCCACTCATTTTCAAATAAACACAAAAATAAATCTCTATGATATCAGGGCAAATTTCTTTGAATTAAAAAAAAAGTTGCACAAATAGGGGAATTGGGGGGGAGGGGCTTTTTCATTTTTTTAGGAAGATGCGGCTGCAAAAAGAAATTATTTTTTTAAGCCACAGGACTGCTGCACATGCCACGTGGTCTCGGCGAGACGCAAATTTTTGGAATACTTAATATTCTAAAAATTATTAAGAAAATATGATAAAAAATAACTAAAAAATTAGCAAAAATAATAAAAATTCGAGCTGACTCGGGGAGACTCGGCTGTTTTTATCCGTCCCGGAGACGGATCGGCTGAGTTCTCGGTGACTCGGTCGAGTTTTCGGCGATTCATTATCTCGGAATCATCTCGTCTCGGTATCAGATTGGGAAGCCCTGTTCCAGTGACGACTCGGCCGAGTCGTCTCTGTCTCGGCCGAGTCTTTGAACCATGACACCAATCTGAAGCGACTTTAGAGTCAAAGCAACGGAGTCTAAACCGTTCGGGTTCTAAACTGATTTCCCAAACTCGCTTTCTTTTCTCATTGGATTATTTTATCTGATCCTTGTTTGACTAAATGTTTTAACTTGCTCTAGGCCAACTTGATTGGACATCAGTCTAATTCGCTACTTTAACTCTTGGAGAATAACATATGTAAAAGTATGGCATATACCAAACATCCACCTATATATAAAATTGGGATGAGATCAAAAATTGTTTTATTCCCGATAAGTAAAATGAGGACAAAACTTTATCGTCTTCAAAATCAACCAACCTTTCTTAACCCCCTCGACTTCTGTCTTTACAGAACTTTTCCTTCCATTTGATATCTTTTTTTTCTTCTTTCCTTTTTCCTGTTATTTGAAATCAAATACTACATGTTCAGCGGGAATTATAAAAGAAATAAAAAAAAAACAAGAAAGATGCCACATTAATGCAACATGGCGTACATTAAGACAGTACTACAACAATCCCAAAGTTGACAAGAATGTTTTTGAATACATAACTGCCAAGCAAATAAAAATTAAAGTTCACAAAGCAATCTCTTTAATTGCTGGGAGTTTGAGATGCAAATTCGGGAGTTCATAATGTTGAAGACAAGAGTCCTCTTCCCTCTATTAAAATGTCTGTTCACCTACTCCGCCCTCGAATGGTCAAATGATAAATTCATTGGCGGCACTTTTGAAGAAGTTTCTGCATGCTACTAGTGTCCAACCAAAGCCAACACCCCTTCCACTTTTGTAATGAGAATTTGTTACTCCATTTATGTCATAACCAGCACTTGATTGGTCAGTAAATTTTATTAAACCTCACGTGTATGTAAGTTTTTTCATTATAAATTGTTTCAAAAAAGAAAGGAGCAAGCTTAGGACAGAATCATTAACTTTAAAGATTTTTTTGTGTCTATAGTGAATTTCGTGGTTGATTTGATCAATAACACTTCAAGGTTCTTTTTAGGGACTAATGAGAGTTCAAGATTTGCTATGAGAGATTCTTTTTAGGGCTTAGGATGGCTCCTTATGTGGAGTAATAGACATGTTCTCTAAAGACTCAGACCACTCATTTTATCATCAGCTTTTCAATTTGGACAAGTCTTTGCAGCTTAAAAGGTGAAGAAAGAAGAGTATTTTGTAACACTTTATCTATTATGTCTGTCTTTTCAAATATGGACTTATCTTTCCATTTTCAATGTAAGTATGCACAAACACTGTTTTTTCACTTGAATAACAAATTAAAGTTGACTTTAGGCTGAGAGCTTGAAGCTTGATATGATGTGCAACAAGAACTAGATTAGAAAAAAGAAAAAAGACATCTCTCGGCTTATTAGTTTCTTAACATGTATCAACATTTTTCTTTGTATAAAAACGGATTAATCGTTTATGGCATGTCTTCATGCTTTGATTGAAGTGTGCGTGGGCGTTTTACTAGAAGGCATTTTAGCAGCACTGGATCAAATTCTGGAGTCAATGGCAATAGAGCCACGTGGTTGAAGTCGGGTAAACAAAATTTATTTTTTTGTTATGTAGGTAATAATTGATTTTGAAATGGATTTAGATCTATTGGTGACTTTGGACAGCACATGATTTCATATTCTTCAACCGGGCGGCTACGTATTGTACCGTCTTGTATGGTATTTATGGTTTGGTAGTGGCTGCTACTACCCTACTTGAGTCATATCGCGGATTAAAGACACGGTTGAGTGTGCTGCACAAGTTGAAGGAAGAGTTGAAGGGATTGAAGGATGAGAAAGAAGCAATGAAGGTTGCAATGGGGATGCTAGTGGAGAATTTGCACGTGGAGCAAGTTAAGAGGTACGTTGTTGTTGCAGGCCTATTGAGAATGGAGGATGTCGTGGACACCCTCCCAGCTGAGAATGAAGCTCTAAAAGAAAGTCTGGAGAGGCAGATTGCGGCACTGAAGGAACTTCTGAAGTGACCCATCAAAATGTATTGGTTAATTTG
>NW_020863100.1:0-54204 GCF_003713205.1 Coffea eugenioides
ATACCAGCTCTTTATGGGAAACTGGCAGGTTTTGTAGT
Organism: Coffea eugenioides; assembly: GCF_003713205.1. Lineage (NCBI taxonomy): Eukaryota > Viridiplantae > Streptophyta > Magnoliopsida > Gentianales > Rubiaceae > Coffea > Coffea eugenioides. Next base: position 39 of record NW_020863100.1, read on the forward strand.
ATATTTTGTACCAGCTCTTTATGAGAAACATACCAGCTCTTTATAGGAAAAATTAATTAAATAGCGCTCAAAGGAAAACTAGTATGTTTTGTATTTAACATAAATTAAATATGTGAAAGTTAAAAAATAATAATAAATTGCCCATAACATACCAGCTCTTTATGAGAAACTGGTAGGTTTTGTAGTATGTTTTGTACCAGCTCTTTATGGGAAACATACCAGCTCTTTATAGGAAAAATTGGTTAAATAGTGCCCAAAGGAAAACTAACATGTTTTGTATTTAACATAAATTAAATATGTGAAAGTTAAAAAAATAAATAAATTGCCCATAACATACCAGCTCTTTATGGAAAACTGACAGGTTTTGTAGTATGTTTTGTACCAACTCTTTATGGGAAATATACCAACTCTTTATAGGAAAAATTGGTTAAATAGCGCTTAAAGGAAAACTAGTATGTTTTGTATTTAACATAAATTAAATATGTGAAAGTTTAAAAAAATAATAAATTGCCCATAACATACTAGTTCTTTATGGGAAACTGGCAGGTTTTGTTAAAAATATGATTTAAGTAATGGTCATGTGATTTTCACGTGACCAGTTTCGTTAAAAATTGGCTAAATTGCCATTTGAGGATAACGTTGGTCAAAAATTATTAATTCAGACATCAAATGTGTCGTGCCCAAAAGTTGAGGGACGAAATGTGTCCTTGCCCCAAAGTTTGGGGATGAAAACCGGCATTTTCCCATTCTTATTTTGCTCAATCACATGCATTATATTGCCCAAATAATCAAGTTTAGCATTAAAGCTCTTACACTATCTTCAAATGACATACCTCTAGGCATCCTTTGGTTACCTCTATAGTTGTGGTTTTAAAAATTGTAGGACCAATTAATGAGATTCTTTCTCTCAAGCTTTTATCTGCATTTGTAACTATTCTTTTTAAAATTTTAAAAATGCCTTCAAACATTCAAAAGTAAGATTAGTCAAGAAAAATAACTTAAAAAACACAAACAAAACAAAACATTAAACACAAAATTTGAAGACTTGACAAGACACTAAAAATGACAAATAAGACTCTATACACGCAAACACAAGAAAAGCAAGTAAAAATATTCAAACCAATAAAGTCATTTTTAGCATCGATATTGAACCAAATCTTCCTCGGCAATGGCACCAAAATCTTAACTAGGCTTTTACTTCACACCAAATTTTGAAAAACTAAACACTCCATTTTTTGCAATTATACGGATCGTTTATCGAGCATAAGGGATATTAGGTATCGATCCCACCGGGAAGATTATCAACTAGTGGTGGTAATCAAATTTCTTTATTATTTTGACTATCATAAGTAAAAGTAAAACAAGTAAATCTACACTATTAACATGCAACAAAAGTAGTAAAAATGAAAAGAAAGAGACTCCTAGGATCATAGAATTCGTAACTACTCTTGCAAGTAAAAATTACCGGTTAATTGAGTTCATTATTTTGGTTAGGTCATGGCTAATTTTCTAATGTTCGTGATACCCACTTTCACCAGTGTACCAATCATACCTATAACTATTCCTCACCTACGTTTTGTGATAAAGAAACTAGTTATAAATTCGCTAAATTCTATGAAATCACAAGGTTAAAGCACATAGGTAATTCCCTTTTTGTGAGAATACTCCCTAGGCTCAACACTTCATGAACTAGTGTTAAATCACAATTTTCATTGATGATACAATACCTTTAGATAATCATAATCAGCGATTAGTTAATCATGATTGAAATAACAAAAGTGCTAAATAACTTTCTCAAGAAATAACTTAAATAATCATGAAAAAATCACATAGCAATCATAGTAAGTTCATCCACACCCCTAGGTATCAAACTAACAAAACATGAGTGAAACACACACAAGAACCACACTTGTATATTCACTAAGCATGAGAATCAATACAAAAAATAAAGTGATAGAAAAGATGCCATTCATGTCACTTGAGTTCCAAGTTCTCCATCTTCATCCTCTACTTCATCTTTGTTTAGCTACAACACAAGATGGATAAACTACACTAACCTACACTAAACTAATGAACTAAGGAGAACTAGTGAAAGCTACATTTTTGTGGCAGCTCCTAGTCTTCCAAAGTTGTGGAAATATGTCTTCAAACCCCAAATTTATAAATGAATTCAAGTTCCAAACGAGTTGTTAAAGTTGATGTGAAATGCTTCTTGAGATTCTGAAAATATGCTTCTACAAATCTCCGTGCTCTTCTTTACTACTATAGCTGAAATTCTTGCTGGAATTGAGTTGTAAAAAGTTGTAGAAAATTAGAGTAAGTGGTGGTGCAAGTTGGACAGCCGCCTTAAGAATATGCGGGGTCAATACGCAGGTTTAAGGTCGCGTATTGTACCCACTTATTGCCTCCCCTACATTTTGTTTGTCTTTTTCTGCTCCAGCTAAAATGAGGAGGTAAAACGTGGGTTCCCCAATGTATTTAGGTCATGTTTTCTGCTCGAAAATTGATTTTGTTCATTTAATCCTTTCCAATTAATCTTCAAATCTCACCATATATGTCGGTTGAATTCTCTTCCATCTGAATTGATTAATGATCACCAAAACCTACAAATGTAAAAAGTTTTGCACATTAAATTGCTCAACCGCAAGTTTTGGTTAAAAAATGGAGTTTATGAAAATAGCAGATTAAAAAAGCAAATTTCATCTATAAAAACCTTAAAAAACGTTCGAAAATTAAATAAATGAACACTCTAAAAATCAAACAAAATAAACACTTATCAATTATAACTATATCGAGCCACTAGAAAATTTTATTTTTACCACCTCTTTCATATTATAATTAAGCCTTCTTTGCAATTCAACTACCGACTTGTAATTATCCTCCAAAAAGATGCGATGCATGCATATAGAAGGACTAATGTCTTGAATATCCAAGATGGTACATCCAATTGCTCTTTTGTGCTTCCTTAATACTCTTAATAGCGTCTTACATTGCTACTCATCTAAATAAGTGCTAACAATCACAGGTAAAGTTTCATTAGCTTCAAGAAATTCATACCTTGGATGTTTCGGAAGTGGTTTGAGTTCTAACTTTGGAGCTTCTATCTCCAAAAGTAGTGGAAGCCCTTTTCTTTATCTAAGACTTTCATAAACATTGGCTCTTTTATAGGATGCTTAAAAATCCAAATACTTGATCAATTCTTCCACTTCTTCACAATCTCCCTCTTGCAATCCCAAACTTATCAAACAAATCTCAAGAGGGTCAAAGTCAAAACGTTGCCTCTACCTACATTTTAGCCCCAGTTTTAGTTAAATTCCATGTTATCTAGGCAAAAATGCAAGACAAAACGCAATATGATCTGCGTATTAACTCACGTTTTATGCTTGTAACCCGAATCATCTAAATGAAAATAAGGGTGGCAAACGCGGGTCATCACCCGTGTTTTGCCCCTTGTTTTCTAGTCATATGGTTTAAAGAAGCAAAAAGAGGGTCACACATTCATCCTTCTTCTTCACCTTTTCCCACCCGGGAAAATACCCACATTTCACACACTTCTCACCAAATCTTATTTTTCAGCATTTTCATTGCTAAAAATCATCAACCCAACATCCCACAACTTTCATAGAGTCACTTTAGCCGAACAAAACTATTCATAAACACTTTGAAGTTTGGATTGAAGGACTTTTAAATTTAAGGTTTCTAAATTTCAATTCGTTCAATTAGGGGCCATTTTGAGTTAAATTTTTGGAGCTTTTTTGGATCATTCACTTCATCAAACACCCTTCTACACGATTGAGTTAATAATCTTCACCAAATCTTTGTATTTTGAAATTTTCCATCATTCCATATCTTGAGCTTTGTGATAAAATTTTAATGCACAAATTTTTGGCTATATTTGTTGATATTTTTGGCCTCTATTATGCTTATTCAACATATCTAAGCATGTTTAGATGTTGAAATATAGGAATGTGATGCTTTTTATATTTTACTTAAAATTTTCAAATTCCTATATTATGATCAGTGTGAAAATTAGTCTTAGAATGTTGTTAAGTATAATTGGATGATTTGTATAGGCAAAATGTGACTTGTTCATGATGCTCTTATGTATACATTTATTATATGATGACATTTTGGAAAGTTTAAATTTTGAATTTAGGAAAATAGCTAGTTAACTAGTTTGTAAAATAATGCATTTGAATTGATGTTTAGGTGTTATTATGTGTTCATTATTGCTTATTCTTCATATGGAACATGATTAGATGATGAATTTTGGATATTTGAAAAATTTTGCAATTGTAGTAGCATTTTAGGAGAATGAAATTGAACATGTGCATAGTGTATGATCTTTGATTTAATTTTGATCCTAATTTGGTTTCATCGGTGATATGGTGATCTTGTAAACACCTAAACAAGGTCATATATTTTATAATTGATATTCTTAGTATTTTGGTGAAAATTGTAAATGCATAATTGTAGGGAAGCGTTGTGTGAAATTTACCTCATATTGCTTCTTGTCTATTTTATGTAGGTAGAAAGGCGTGGAACTACGGATCACCATTTTTGCTTTTAATGCCTTTGCTACCTTTGCTTGTGAAATTGAAATGCATTTGCTTTTTGATCGCCATTTTATAGTTCTTTTTGATGCCTTTGAACCCTTATAGTTTATTTTCTTCATTTTCTTTCTTTTTATGTTTTTTCTTTATCAATGGTTATTAATAAAAACTTCACGAAGTTTACAACTGCAAGTATTATTAGAGTTGCAAACAATGGATCCTAAACTTCATCATCATGGCATTTCAATCACATTAGTAGGGGAGTATTCTTTTCCTTATTTTATTTATTTCCTTTACACATTAAGGACAATATGTATTTTAAGTGTGAGGGAGGGAAAAACTTGAGCTTGTATGTGTTGTATGTGATTGGTATTTGGTTGAAGACGCAGGACTTGATATTGGAAATGATATTGTGCTTTGAAATAGTTTAAATTTGAGTTTACTAGCAGGGAGTTTCGTCCATTTATAAGGAGAGGCTCTGCCAAAATTTTTCCAAAAAACTTATCCAATATTTCAAAATTGCCCCAAAATTTTTGAAAAATTGTCAATTTAATCCACAGGCAATAAGCTTCAAAAATTTCAAATTCTCTTACTTTTTGAGATAAATATATGTGTCTTAAAAAATTCATTCTTTAATTAATTTGGAAATGGCTATTATGTGATTAGAATTTTTGCATTTTTAGGGAAGTATGATAGGGTGCAATTTTATCATTTATTTTATTATTAATTTCTCCTATTACCTGACCCGATGTGGATTAATTGTTAAATTCTACTCACTTTTGGTATTTTGCATTTATTTTAAGGAGTAGAACGAAAATATGATAACAAGTGCCAATTTGACAGAAAAGGAGCCCAAGTAACAGAGATTATCCCAGGGGGCATTTTTGGAAAAGAAAAACTTATGCCCATTTTGGTAATTGCTGCAAAGACAGCGGACGGCAGAATTCTCTTTTCTTTTGGCTGCCGCACTGGAGCATAGGAGGAGGACTTCGGATAGAAAACGAGAATTAGGAGCAGAGGATGGGGACTATCTTTGGCTCTGTTTGGATTGTAAATTATTTGAGATATTTTTACTGTAACATTTTTTGTGATATGATGTATGTGAGATAAAAAGGTAATTGAAAAAATAAAAAGGTGTGTTGAAAATTGTAATAATGATGTAAGCAAATAAATTCTGGCAAATAATTCTCCATCCAAACAAACCCTTTGTTTAGTTTTTTTCATTGTTGACTTTTCCCTTGGAGTTCCTTTTGCTTTCTTCTGACGTATGTCAGGCACTACTTAGTAGTTCTTAGCTTTGACACTTCTTTTGGTTCTTGGTAGCTTTTCTCCTCGGATGTCAGGAACAATTAGGAAGACATTGAATCATCTTCTGTAACTTTGCTTTCCTTTATTCCTTTGACCGAATTGAATTTGCCCATTTTCCAATTGATGGCCGCGGCTCTCTCGTCACTTTTGTATGGATTTTTCGCATCAAATATGAACTAATTTCTTCACTCTAGTCAAGGAACAACGGAGGCTTTGATTCGTCAAAAAACTTGTGAAATCGATTTAATTTTATCTTTTTCTTTTATTTATTGGTATTCGCATGTCCCTTGATTGCAGTATTTATGATTATTTAATTAATTGATTGTCTTGGATCCGGATAATTAGTTAGCTTGATAATCTATTGTTAATTAGGGCATTAAATCTATAATTGTTTAATTGCCTTGAATTAGTGACAACTGGCATGATTGGATTTGTGTCAGGGGGATACACGGGCTAATCTGAAATAACCCTGGTAGTGCGTTATTTGATTAGAATAGAGCTCCTCTAATACGTAAGACAATTGGGGAATTAAATCTTATGGGCGTACCTAGGATTATTTCTCAATTAGAGCAGTGATTAACGGGCGTACCTTAATCACCAACACAGTAAGGAGGGGTTGACTGCCATCGCTTGTTTGGCAGTTATAACCTATTTATTAATAAATAATTGGAATTGCTTGTGCATCAATGATCAATTATGTGAACCATTGCTGAAGTTATTTCTTGGCTAGATCTTCAATTATTATTACCTTGATTTTAGTGACTTGTCATTTGATTTTTAGTTGCCTATTTTATTTTATTTTTAATTGTTTTCGTGCTTTAATTGTTTTGGACCTTTAATTATTGTTACTCTAAGTTTAGTGAATTGTCATTTAATTTCTAGTTAGTTATTTATTTTTATTTTCTTATTTGAATTTCTTTGATTGTCGTTGTTTATACAAAATCACCCCCTGTGTTACTTTGAATTTCCTAAGAGACAAATATCCCCAGTCCCTGAGGATACGACCCTACTTGCCCTATCTACAAATTCATAATTATTTGTGAAAAAAAAAATCATCCCATTCGGATATATCGGATCAAGCAAACTTTTCGGGAACAGGGTGAATCAAGTAACCCATTCCACACCTAGAGTCCCTACTCCAGTACTTGGAATCAGGTGTTGGCTACTTTAACTGGCAATTAGGTTTAGTTTTTATTATTGTACATGCTTCGACACCCTGTCAAAGCATATCTTATGAAGTGGAGAAAATTATGCCTAAACTCTGCATGTATAATGACATTTTTTCCTTTACTTGATTTTACAAAGATAAGTGGTGAATATGGTCAATAATTTCAATATTAGTCCTATGATTAGTAGATTAATTTGTTCAAGAGGGAATGTTTATTTATGTGTTTACCTTTATGAAAAAAGAAAATAAAATAAAATAAGAGTTATTCTACTCTAACGGTACTTATACTCAACAATCGGGAGTTTTTAGCTAAAAATGTCGACTTTCATGTCAAATGGTACTTCAATTAAGAGTATACAAAACAACTCGAGAATGTGAAGTGATGTGTAGTTGGGGGTCCTTATCTAAAAATATTCGATTCTCGTATCAGAAGGTACTTTCAGAACTTAAGTAAGTATGTGAGACATGTATATGAATAAATCCTGATAGGTGTCGGGTTTGTACAATAATAAATTTCTACTCACAAGAATATTTATTCAAGTATAATAGTAAGTAGGGTCGTCGTCTCCACAGGGATTAGAGAGAAAATTTGCTTCTTCTTAAATGAAAATTAATTGGGGGGAGTTTGGAAAATTGAAGTTAAGATAAATAATCAACGCAAATAAAAATAATTAAATTAAACAAAGCAAATTCAAATCAAGGATAAACAAGCTCTAACCAAGGAAATAACTTCAGAAGTGGTTCATACAACTTATCATTGATACAAGAATTATTTCATCTATTCATTAATAAACAAGTTATAGTTTCCAAACAAACGATGACAACTAACTTTTTCTTACCATCTCGATAGTTAAGAGACACCCCTTAATTGCTTCCCTAATCAAAAAATAACCCTAGGTAAACTCATGGAATTTAATCTCTTGATTGCATTAGAAACTAGAAAAGTCATGTTCTAATCAATAAACACACTAGTAGGGTTTATTTAAATTAGATCATATATCTCCTTTTTGTTTCCTACTTTATATCTACTACTACTAATAATAAAAGAAATAAACTACAGGAGATAATATCTCATGTTTCCTAATCCAATACTAGTACTAATAAATATAATCAAAGTTTCTCGAATCTTCAACCACAAGCTGTCCATAATTGACTCGAACTAGGAAATCCCATGTGCAGCAAATTTTCGAGTCTTCTAGATTTGAAAGTAGGTCCCGAACGTGCCAGCACCAAATTAGCTAGAAAATTGTCCTTTTTAATCATGTTTTGCTTATTTTCCTACAATTAGCACAATTAACCAAATATAAGTAGAATCCACCAATTAAAATAATATTTGACTAAAATCAAGGGAAAAAATTCACAAATATACCAACAAAATACACCCTATCAATTCCCTCCCACATCTAGATCATGTTTGTCCTCAAGCATGATAACAACCAATCAAACAATTGAGCTCAAACAACAACTATCCCCCAAATCACCCATTGCCAAAATACAATTAAACACACGTCAAGTACTAGTGGTTAGCCTCCAAGAGATATCTCTCCGGTTAACTTTTAAAACCAAGAACTCTTTCAATACCTGGCTAACTAATATAAGGATATAAAATATTCAACCAACATTCGTCAGCAAATGGTTCAACTATTAAGCAAAATCTCAACATTAAAACTCATGGATCAGTAGGCTAACACAATCATTCACACATTTGCATATTTTTCACTTTTTCACAACTTTTTTTCTTAAAATATCCCTATGCTTGAGCTCTTTTTTTTTCAGGGGAAAAAGCTTAGTCCTTAGCCATTCAAGTCTTTTGACGTGAACTCCAACATTTGCCAAATGAAAGAGTCCGATTACTCAGTTCTTCATTGCTTAAGAACCACATCCTCATAGCTATCATCACTTTTTGATGCAAAAGTCGACACTTTTGGTGAAGACACCTGGTTACTAGGTAGTGATTACCAGCGGAGTATAACCAAACATTATTTAAATAAGCATTAGAAATAAAATTAAGGATCATAATCATGCTTCCTTTCCCAAATATCTAGAACTAAGATTGATAACTGAATCAATTCACATGAAAAATGCAAAAAAAATATTTACAATGCATAGAAAAGTTATCTAAAAAGTGTAAAAGTCACAAATTTTCAAATATTCACCAGAGAAACACCCGTAGACCTTACCAGGTCATACTTAACACATTAGCACATAAATCTTAGCAATGGTACAATTTGAGACAACTAGTTATTGCTTATCAAGAATAACCACAAAAAAACACAAGAAGTGGCAAAAATTGGATAACTTTTGAAAAAATCAAACAAAAAATTTCAACAAAAGTGCTTACACTTGCATTTTCCCAATATACTACCCTCTCCCCCTCACCTAAATCTTACATTATTCCCAATATAAGAAATAAAGAACAATAGAAAAGGAAAAAGAGACAATGAAACTTCCCTAATCAACGAGGGGGCATAGCAGCTATGGGTGAGGGCAAAAGGAGGAGTACAATGGATGGAATGGTTGCAGCGCTAACCACAACTGGAAAAGGCGAGCAATGGCGATGATGTCCAAACTCGGTGACAATTTTTGAACGGCGAAGGCAAGGAGTTCTTCATCTAGAATGCAAGGGGGAGAGAAAAAGAATGAAAAGAAAGAAAGAGATGAGGGAGAAAGAAAGAAAAGAAAAGAAGGAGAATAGTTAGGATTTCGGTTTTTTTTTGTTCCCCCTTGGTGGAACAAGAAGCGGACATGTCTTGTTGCTCTGTAGTTTTCTAATCGTGGAGTAAAATTTTCACAAGGTTCAACGTGCCCTCTAGATGTGGGCACGTCTTGTTGGTCTGTAGTCTTCTAATGGTGAAGTTGGGTTATTTGCGAGTTACAACATGCCCTCAAGATGTGAGCACGTCTTGTTGCCTAATTATCCTCCAAAATTACTGAAATTAAAACATGAGTTTTTCAGTCAATTAGGCATGGGCATGCTTTGTTGAATTGAAGTCTCCGGACCATTGAAACATCAAAATGAAAATTAAATACACCAACTATGAAAAACCAAAGATTAGCATAATGAAACTAATAATAAAAATGAACTAAAAAATGAATTGGGTTGCCTCCCAATAAGTGCCTTTCTTTAATTTCTTTGGCTAGACATTGCCATTTTTATTCACGAAGGATAAAATCTTGTAACTCATTTCAGTGCTTCATCCTCTAAGCAATCTTGATAAGCCTTGTAAATAGACTGATCTTTAAGCACACGAGTTACTTTCTTCCATTGACTAGTAGATGGTGCCAAACAAGTAAGCAATAATTTTAATTTTTCGCTCACTTCTCCATCATGACGCCTTACCGGTTCAAAATATTTGGCTATAGCAACTCCTAACTTATTTCTACCATGAGACTTAAAAACTTCTGGTATAATAAAGTCAATTTCGCTAACAGAAATTAGAGATAAGAGTTAGAAGAATATTGGCTAGGACATGGAGAAGGTGTCACCATATTTGGGAATTATTCACTGGATTCATTCACTTGAGCGATTTGAGATTGGGGTTTCATTTCTTCCTTTTCACGTTCCTTTTCAACTACATCTTTAGATCCTTTTTCGTGAGACTCCTCCTCACTTGTTAGGGTAATTGCACTCTTATCTTCTCCAAGGTTGATAATGGTTTGTAAGAGCAATTCTTTATAAATTTGAGAAGTCAGTTGCATCACTTCAGATGCCATTAGACACATTTGATCCGCCAGGTTTCTAATGCTCATTCTGTCTCCTTTTGAAATCGACATGTGTTAATAGCTAGTCACTTAAACATTTTTTCAAGAGATATATCTGACGTGGATGACGGCTGTTGCTGTTGATAATGATGTTTAAAACCTATTAGCTCTGTTGCATAATTAAAATTGGAGTTATCTCACCATCCTTGATCATACACATTTGAATAAGGGTCGTACCACGTTTGAAATAGTGGTGAAAAATCTCCAAAAGTAATGATTGGGGCACTCAGGTCATTTTGAAATGCGGGCCATATGTTGGTTAAATAATCTGAAATATAACAAACGTCACAAGTTGCAATAGCTAATTTTTCTACATGAGAAATTAGTGTATTTAAAGGTTGATCATTAAAAAACACATAAGCCTCATTATCCCTCCTAGGAATAAAATCTAGTCTATCACCAAAATATTGAATGTTAGCAGCCATAAACTATTTTTAAAAAAAGAAAATAAGAATAAAAATAAGATGAACTCAAAAAGAAATAAATTAATCAGGAACCAACCACTAGCAACGACACCAAAAATTGACAGGTGTCGGGTTTGTAAAATAATAAATTCCTACTCACAAAAATATTTATTCAAATATAATGGTAAGTAGGGTCATCTCCACAAGGATTAGAAGGAAAATTTGCTTCTTCTTAAGTGAAAATTAATTGGGGGAGTTTGGAAAATGGAAGTTAAAATAAATAATCAACTAAAATAAAAACAATTAAACTAAACAAAGTAAATTTAAATCAAGGGTAAGCAAGCTCTAGCCAAGAAAATAACTTCAGAAGTGGTTCATAGAGCTGATCATCGATACAAGAATTATTTCATTTATTTGTTAAGAAACAGGTTATAATTGCCAAACAATCAATGACAATCAGTTTTTCCTTACCATCTCGATAGTTAAGATAAGCCCGTTAACTACTTTCCTAATCAAAAAATAACCCTAGGTAAGTCTATAGAATTTAATCTTTTGACTGCACTAGAAACTAGAAAAACCCTATTCTAATCAATAAACACTACCAAGGTTTATTTAAATTAGATCATATGTCTATATCTACTACTACTAATAAATATATTTCCTAAATAAAAGAAAGAAACTACAAGAGATAATATCTCATTTTTCCTAATCCAAAACTACTACTAATAAATATGATCAATGTTTCCCGAATCTTCAACCACAAGCTGTCCGTAATTGACTCAAACTAGGAAATTCCACGCGTAGTAAATTATTGAGTCTTTTGGATTTGAAAGTAGGTCCCGAACATGTCACCACCAAATTAGCTGAAAAATTGTTCCTTTTAATCACGTTTTGCTTATTTTCCTACAATTAGCACAAGTAGAATCCACCAATTAAAATAATATTTGGCTAAAATCAAGGGAACAATATTCACAAATATACCCTATCAATTCCTCTTTTAATTTGTAAAAGAAATGATCATAGGATTAGAAAACTTTCCAATTGATGATTTGAGTCACTTGAGAATTTGAGATAGGAGGAGAAATTGAGTGGAACTAGTTGAAATTATGATATAATTATCTTTTTTTTACTTGATATTATGTGTACTAAAAGGTAGAATAAATGGTGCATAATGGCTATTTACTTGGTTTTGTTGAACTGAATTCAAATGTTGCATATGTTCTATTTCAAACTTTTGGATCATTATTGGTTGGCATTTTTTATTGTTTGAGGACAGGCAATGATTTAAATGTGGGAAAATATTGTAAATGTTTATTTTACATATTTTTAGCATGTTTTATTACTTAATTTTTTATTTGTTCTTAGGGGTTTAAGGATGAAAAATGCACCTATTAAGCAACCATTTCTTCATGTCGCATTTAATAACCAAAACTTGCATTTGAATGGTTTAATGTGCAAAACGTGTTAATTTTATAGGTTTTGATGTCTCATGTTCATTTTGGATCAAGAGGAATACAAATAGGATGTTAGAGATGATTCGAGAATGATTAAAAAATGATAAAAGCTACAAAATTTGTATTCTGAGGAGAAAACGAGGACCAAAACCAGGGTAACCCACGTTTTGACCCTCGGATTGGGATGAACCAGAAAAAGACAAGAATAATGCAGGGGAGGCAAAATGAGGAGTAAAACGAGAGTCATCGCCGACATTTTCTTACCCCCATTTTCTCATAGCAGCTATACAAGTTGCATAACCACTTGCACAGATTTCCCACAACTTTCTAGATCATTTTTTCTAGCAGGATTTCGGTTGTAGCTACCCAAGAAATTTTAAAGATTTCAAGAAACACATTTTGAAGATTCCATGGAACTATTTGCACAACTTGAAATGGGATTGTTTGGAGTATGATTCATCAATAATTAGACCCTCTTGTGAAGCATTTTTGTAATTTTTGAGACTAGAAAAACTACACCAAAATGTAGTCTTTCACTAAAATTCCCTAGTTCACTAAATTAGTGTAGATTAGTGTAGATTAGTGTAGTTTATCTATCTTGTGTTGTAAATAATATTTCAAAAGATTTTTTCCACATTTTTCTTTGTTCTATGTGCATAGTAAAGTAAATCAGATTTTCATCAAACGAATTATTGGTTGGTTAGAAGTTTGACTCTTTCAAAAAGTTATCTCCTGATTGGTTTCATGAGTTTTCTTATTTCCGTTGCAAGCTTCAAGGGATAAAGCCAATAGATATCCTATTAGCTGTTAGCAACATCAAAAGACTTGATTGAGAGTCTTCTCTATAGCTATCAACTTTTTCTACGTTTCCTAATTTTTTGCAAGACTCCAGCAGATTCCTTTGTTAGTGGAAAATCATATCTTATCTCCAAACCCAAGCACGTTTCCTTAGCTGGTTGCTTACTTCAACAGTTAGCCCAAGATTTTCTCAACCACTTAATGGATGAAGTTTCCCTGCATCTGATGTACACTTCTCAAGCCTATAAATACCAAGCACTACCAAGGCCATTGTGAAAGACGGAACACTAGACTTCCAATTTTTCTCCACCCCATCTCATCTCTTTAGTCTTTTTCTTTTCTTCTTCTACTGCTGGTTTTAAATTTGATAGTGTAATGTCAAACAATTCCTTCATTCTTGAAAATTTATCAAATTTGCCTTCATAAAATTTCATGCCATTATCTGTTCTAAGCTGCTTAATCTATTTACTTGTCTATTTCTTAATCAAAACTTTCCATTCCTTGAAAGTTAGGTAAATATCATTTTTATGTTTAAGAAAATAAATCCAAACTTTTCTTGAATAACCATCAATGAAGGTCTTCATATACTTGGCACCACTCATAGATGGAACATGAGTTGGACCCCATAGATCTGAATAAATGTAATCAATATTACTTTTCATCTTATGAATTGTTGGTGAACTAAAGTTGACTCTTTTCTGCTTCTCAAAAATATAATGTTAACAAAATTCTAATGGTCCAATACTCTGCCTACAAAGAAGTCCCCTTTTACTTTGTATACCTAAACCTTTCTTGCTCATGTGCCCCAAATGCATATACCATAATTTGGTGATGTTAGAATCAGATGAAGATGATGATGAGACTACAACTGAACCTGTAATAATAGCTCCCTATAAAACATACAAACTACCAGACCTGCAAGTTAAATTTGCATCTGTCACATTTTTTAGCCTTTTCTGAACTCCCTGTATTGCTAAATCATACTCTACCTTGAACCAAAATGGCCTCCATCTTGAGCTGCCACATCTTGATCAATTTGACATTTCTATCGAATTTCTTGACAAATGTCTTTGTTATTGTCATTGTTACCACCTAATCTAGAGTCTCCGAAGAAGTTCTAATACTAGTTTATTAGGTTTGATCCTAGGAAATTAATAAAAAAAGGGATCTTGGCAACCCTGAATGACAAATAACAAAGTAAAAATAAATAAAACAAAGACATAAAATTTACATGGTTCGATCAAATTGGTGCTCTGTTTTCTTGCCCTCTGACTCCCTCTTCAATCCACCTCCTTTTTCTTTTTTTTCTCCGCCGAAGACCTCCTCCCTTTTTTCTTTTGGTCCGTAGCTTTTCTTCCTTTGGTTTCCTTAGTTTCTTTTCTTTGCCCGTAGCCTCACGAAGCTCTCTCCCAAATTTTCCAGGTTTTTTTTTTTTGCTTTTTTCTTGCCTTTTTTCTAGTCTCTTCTTCCCTTCGTTCCCTTATTCTTTTTTTACTCCCCGTTGTTTCTTTCTTTTTGCTAACCCTAGCCGCCCCTCTTTCTTCCTCTTTTTTTCTTTTCTTTTTGTTTTCTTTTCCCAAATTATCCTAATCCTCCAAATGTCTAGCCACCTAACCCCCCCTTGCATGTGTTGTCAACCAAGAATTAGGACACTGGTCCTATTTGCATGTATTCCACTTGTTTAGTATCCCCTAATACACTTGTCTAATAATCCCCTCATACACTTGTCTCCTCATTTTATTTATTTATTATATATTTTCCAAAAACAATTTAGGTAAACAAAAAATGTTAACTGCTAATTGCAAATGCATTGCACAATTTTCATTTATCTTAAAGAAATTGAATCAAAAAGGATTAAAGACAAATTTTAAATTTTTGGTGAGAATTTTTCCTTTTCAAAATTTTAATGTATAAATATCTTAAAAATTAAAAACTATGAACTTAATTTATAAAAATAAATAAAAATGAACACTGCTATCATTTAATTAATTAAATAAAATAATAAATAATAAAATTAAATTAAAAATTAAAATTTTGGTGTCTACACACACTAGTGTCCGTAAAGTAACATCCTTTAGCAGAATATAAAGATTTTTTTCCTTGGGTCATCTCTATTGCTCGTCACCAAGGTGACCCTCACCAGCGTTGATAGCCCCAACTCCCAGATCATCGTCGATGTCGTCCTAACCTCCTACTCCATCTTCTTCTTAGTCATCATCTTTAGGTATGTTCTCTAGTAGTTCCTCCTCAAGGTCATACTTGGTTCACTCTCTAACTTACCATCGCTATCTGGTCACAAGTGAGGCCAACTAGGCATCTCAAGTGCAAGCGGAATGTGATTATGTATCCAATTCATAACATGCTACCTTCTCTCTTCATACTTCGCTGCTAGAGTCTGGTAAGCATCATCACGTTCCTCGAGTAAGGTAGTCGTATCCTCAAAGCCCTCTTGTCACGTATCAGGCAATGCCTTCTGCATGTCCTTTTCTACCCTAAGATGATTAATCTCCTCACATAGGCGGTTAGCCTCCTCACACAAAGCTTCATTACTTTGCCTCATATGCTCTCTAGACACAATCAAGGAAGCTATTTCGTGCGTCTAATTAGCTACACAGTTTGCTAAGGTCTCCGCCTTCCTAGTTCTATCAGTGACTCGCTCTAGTTCCTCAAGGTACATGTCTCTGTAAAACCTCTACTTCTTCCTAAGGTGGGTCACGTGACATCCTGTCAGGTGGATTGGGCAATCACAATCTTGATTCTTGACATGCACTGAGTTAGCCATTTTCCTATAAGAGTAAAACACATTATTAATAATGTTCTCAGCCTACATCACATGCCCAATCTTGTCAAGCCTAATTTCCTACCCAATAAATAATATCCCAATATGTGGAACAATCGTTGGATTCAACAGCTCAGTTAGAGGACAACTGGGCCAGTTAATTTCTAGTGGGCCTCGCACCAGTCCCAATAAATAATATCTGAATATATGGATCAAATGTTCTCAATTTCTTGATCCAGTGGGCCATTTAAAATATCATTGAGCCTCGCACCAGGCCCAATAAATAATAACACGGCCCATCATTTGCCTAGTATGTAATTTTCCTACCAACCAATCAAAACCTAAGTGCTGATGCCACTAAAAATGTCACACCCCTAGCCCACAGGTGCTAGTCATGAGACATCCGCCGTATTTCTCAAGTCTCGCTCTCGAAGTATTAGGCAACATAAAACCAGAAAGACTAACTAAAATGAAATAGCATTAATGAATCCTATTATAGTGCGGTACAAATTTGAATTAGAAACAACTCATAATTAACTAAGGAGTCCATATTCTCCACATCAAATAAAGATAACACATACAAGCATCAACTATTATAAAACAACCAAGTACTACCATATTACTATCTCTTACCAACTAAGAATCCAGTAGAAATCATCTTTGGGGTCTTCGACATAGACTAACTCATAATCTCCAAAATCTGCAAAAGTGGTAAAATAAATGGGTTAGGCGATATTCGCTTAGTAGGCAGCAATTACTCCTCTATTGGACCATGTGATTATAGCATTACATATATCAAAGCATTTTCACACACATCGCATGCAAGATTATTCAAATCAAAATTTAATTGGTAACGTATAATATTCATGAGTGACAATGGCAATTTGTAGTTCACAAAATTCATAATCATACATAGAATTAGTAAGAAGGTAAAGTACATGCAATATCCACTTTTTGAGTACTCAATCTAGAGATTAAACATGTTTCTAAGAAGGCAACCTAGAGGTATCTAGAATACTGCTTAATCACATAACATAAGCCAATCGGCCAAACTCTATACCGACTTCCATGACTAACATGACATAACATACCAGCACTATAGCGCCTACTGTCTATTTCATGATTGTTAAGAGCTTTTCTTATCATAAATTCATTTCATAAGTCACATGCACATTTCTTTCATTTTACAAAACATGCCACTCACATTGTAATTTTTAAGGTATCAAAACATATCAAATAGATTACATGATCCATTTGAATATAACAAAATAAAACTCGCCATTAGGAAAATTTCACATTTAATATTTAAAAATTTAGAGGGATAAGCACCACCTACCTTTAACTGATTGCTCAAGTGGAACTATTTTAGGACTTCTTAAACTTGTTTCGGACCTATCAAATATATAAGTGTCTTAATTAGTTGATATTTATTACATCTATATATATCTAAGATTTGAGTAACCTTAAAATTCATGTCTGGACAACTATATAAAGTATGGAAAAAGTTTATAAAATGGAAGTTTCTATTTGTGAAAAATTTCTTAATTTGGAAAGCTCCTCTTATAAAGTTTCCAAATTTAGAAATTTTTTTCTTTCACATTAGCTCCCCGAAAATAATTATTCATAATAATATTTATTTCATTTTATTATTATTATCTTTATTATTATTATCTTTTCTTTTTATTTATATTTATTTTATTTCCATTTATATTTTTATTTTGTTTATTATTGTTATTATTATTTTTTTTGAATTATAATGAATGTTTGTTTAAATATCTACGACTTCTTTTACCCTTCATATATTTACCTAATAATACTAGGTTAATATGTCTTAGACTTCTATTAAAGTATCTTGGACTTAATTAAAGCATAAGCCTTAATAACTTAATTTATAGTCCAAAACTAAATTAAGTTGGGTTTTGATGTTTAATAACCATGATAACCCACATAAGATAGACTACTCTTATACATGAGATTAGTTAATTAAAAGTTTACTAAGCCTATCATTTACTTACGGCCCAATTATACTTGCATTTCTTTTTTTTTTTTCTACTTGCCATGGTTAATATCGGCCCAAGGTCATTTAGCCCAAACATTTCTTTTGTTGTCTTCTAATCTTAGCCCAATATTAAATTAAGGGAGAATTGTAATTTTAGTCCTCAATCTATAGTGTATGCGCGAAATTATCCCCAATCTATTTCGAAATCAATTTTGGTCCCCAATCTATTCAATTTTGTGCTAAAGTGGACAATTGACGGAATCTCTTCAATTTCAATCGGAACTAAGTCACGTGAGATCACGTGCCGGCACCTAAAACCCCTTTTTCAATTTTTTAAAATTTCTAAAACACGTTTTTTCTAGTGGCTCGGCTTTTGGCATGGACACTCATGTCCCTTCAGCCAGATCAATCTCCTCCTCGCCAATTCTTTTTCAATCAAAACTCTGAATTCGAGATCCCAAGGCCAAACCCACCACCCGCTGTGCTAGGCCAGAACCAAGGCAAGATCTCCTTCCCATCCCAAATGGAATCAGCTTTGATGGCTGAACCTGCAAGCCTTCGAATCTCTCTGGCTTGAAGCTTGTTGGATCATCCCAAACGTGTGGGGTCCCTGTGAATTGCCCATGCATTAACTAGCAAAATTGTGCCTCGCGGAATATTGTATCCCCCTATTTTACAGTCATCGGACGACTCATGTGGCATTAGCATTGGTGCTGCTGGGTACAACTGAAGTGTTTCTGAAATAATGTTTGAAGATAAGGAAGATTAGATAGATCATGTTTGTCGACCAATCGATCAGTCCCTACTTGTGCATCCAATTCAGCTCAAGCTTTCTCTAGCACCTCGGGATGGTTGAGCAAAAGAGACAAGGCCCATTCTATAGTCACCGATGAAGTGTCTGTTCCAACTATAAGCATGACCTACCAATAATATACTAGTGGTTCAATTGAATGCTCATTCCAATTCAATGGTGAAGAATGATTAATAGGGAAGGAATATACTTACTAGTATAATCCCTTTGATGATTTGGTCCGTATAATCCCTTTAATTTCCAATTATTATCATCCACTCTTCTCTCTCGGCTGCTTGCTTGCTTGCCTGCTTATGAAGTAGTACTGCTGCTGCTCCTGTTGTTTGTGCAAGAGAGTTGAACTGGGTCCGTCTCTCACGTTGATTGCAGATTATCTCCATTACTAATGGAGGCAAGAACGAGACTTGGACTTGGAGGCCAAGCTTACTCGTGCTGTGGGTTCTGGGAATTTGAAGGCGGCAGCCAACAAGAGGAGTAATTTGGATTGTGAGATTACCCTTTTCATGTCTTTGTTTAATAAGACAAAAGGCAAGAGAAAGCTGAAAATATATTAAAAAATGTGTTTTAGAAATTAAAACATTGAAAAAGGGGTTTTAGGCGCCGGCACATGATCTCACGTGACTTAGTTCCGTTGAAATTGAAGAGATTCCGTCAATTGTCTACTTTAGCGCAAAATTGAATAGATTGGGGACCAAAATTGATTTTCGAAATAGATTGGTGATAATTCCGCACATACACTATAGATTGGGGATCAAAATTACAATTCTCCTTTAAATTAATTTCGACCCAATATCCAACTTAACAAAACCCATAAATAATCCAACTATAATTTGACCCAATTCCATTTCCTCCAAACCCAACCCAAAAGAAACAAACCGATCCGAGTCCACTTCTAAATACCCTACCCTGTCCACATTATTGTCGCGCCCCACTTTTTGATGGATGGATGGTGTGGAAGTAGTGAGTGTGTAGTGGAATGTGAACGTGTGTAAATGAAAAGTAAAAGGCCATGGGACTTGAGAATGCGACGATTTGGCCAAACAAAGTTCAAAAGGGGGTTTTTAATGAAAAATGGAGTCGCCACTTGGTATAGAGTTAGGGTGTACCAAGTCACCCAAAAAGAAATTTTCTAAAGGAAAGATAGAAAGAAACCCCTTTTAAACGACTCCTAGTCCACGTAAACCAACGAAAAAGGTTCGGGAGTCACATTTGACGAAGGGGAAGGCAAGGATAAAAATCCAAGGCACCCCTTCGACCTAGCCAAGGCTAGTTGCGTGATTTAGCCCCACCTTTCCTAATTTTTCTACCCAAGGTATGTATCGCGTGTTGGATATGACTATATGAATGCAAAAACCTAGACCTAGGGGGACATGGGGGAAATTTCTCTTCAAAGGTCGAGTGGTGCCAATCACATTAATTGTGAAGCCCAATAATGATCCTTTGGAGAGGTCACACATAATCCTAAATGACGTAAAAATGAGTGGAATGCATGTCATGTGAAAATGTGAGTTTGTGTGAAGTGACAAAAATGATAAAATAATAGGATGTAAGTGGAGGTGTGCAAATGTCTTTACAAGGTAAGGTGAGTAAAGAATGATAATGTGAAAATAACATAAAGTGCATGTGTGCAAGTGAAGGGATGTAAAGGTGCACGTGTGCAAATGGGAGGAAAAATGAAAGTGTAATGAGGATATAAAATGATAGGATGGATTTAAAGTGCATGATCCTAGGGAATGCATGCATGTTGGGCACGGGGAGACCTAAATCGTGACTCAATTTTCCCTTTGATAGAGGGAATACAAGTGTGCTAAGGCTTAGAAAAAGCCACACTCGTCTATATCCCATATTTAAGGGGACTCTCAGGCAAATGTACACTATACCTAGCATGAGATGCAAGAACCTAAAGTGAGAGGGAAGGGACTAGAGGAGCATGCTAAATGATAAAAACTAAGAAAAATGCATGAAAATGTAGTGAGCAGGCAAGTATGCACTAACAAAAAGGGACGGCCTATTGGGTCTAGCTTTGGACTAGCCCTTTCTATGAATTCCTACTAGCATTGGACTAGTGGAAACGGAACAAAGAACCACAACTAGCGTTGGACTAGTGTGGTGACGGGAAAGGGGGCCACAACTAGCATTGGACTAGTGTGGTGACGTCCATTCATCCATCACATTCATTCATGATTATAAAAAGCGAGTAGACATGCGAATCACTTATAAACACGTAGCACATAACACTTAGCATTGCTCGACTAGATGCAAGAGCCTAATAAAGCAATTAACACATAACACATAGGCATACAAACAAACTAATGAATCTATTACATTTACTAACTAAAACAAAAGGGGAAGGGGAAAATGGACCAAATTGCTCGCCAAGCCCTATCTATTACAAGCCAAGAGGTGTACACATACCCCATAACGAATAACTTAAATAAAAGTAAAAAGTGAATGAAATAAACGCAAGGAATTAAGGAAGGCAAGGAAAGCGAAATAGACATGCATATTCACATAACACATAGGAGCACGTAGGGTCAAATGAAGTGCAAATGAGGGATAGAGTGTACCTCCCTTGAATTGACGCCCTAATGAGGTGAACTTACTAATTTACCCTCCAAAATAATAAAAAGGTCAAGGTACCACTGAAATTATCAAATAATCACATGAAACAACCATTAAACACAACAAAATGGAAATTAAGCACGAAAACGGAAATTAAATATGGAATAGACCATGCATGTGCAGGCAAAACTCGGTCTCGAGTAAAAAGATCTCAAGAATCTAAAAAATGGAGTGCCAAATCGAATGGCCTAAAGGGATTCAAAAGTAAACAAGGGTCAAAGAGTGGTTCAACTTGCATCTTTAAAACCCGAAAGCAACCACTAATCAAACACAATCAAGGCCAAATGAATCAAACACAATCAAGGCCAAATGAATCATTCCAGAGCTTCAAAGGTCCCAAAAACAATAAAAAGCCAAATAACGACTCAACTTGCACCCACCTTAGGATCTAATTGGAAGGGAGAGGGAAAATGAGGGGGGCAAAGCATCTCAAATTGATCATTAATTACATGAATTTGACCCATTAATTACATGAATTTGACCCATTGAGAACAATTAAGCAATTACACAACTAATGATTCATAAAACTAGGATTAAATTGAAGAAGAAAAGAAAGATTGAGGGATCACTTTGATGGGTTTTGCAATATACTTGGGCCAAATCAGCATTATTGAAGATTTGAGAGGTAAAATGCAAATGCTTCTTTTGGTTTTTCATGCATGCATACGTAGAAGCTTAGAATTCTGCAACTAAAAAAAAACAAAGGCTGCTCCATTTTATTTCCAAAGCTTCGGCAATATCCAGCAACAACTACATCCAACCAAGTTCATCAAACCAGAAATTATCGACCCAAATCAAAACATGAAATTTTGTTTGCAAGATTAAGATGGCAAATCTGAGTTGATGACCGCCCAAGATAAAGAAAAACAACAAGACAGAGTGCCGCAAGAATTTCTGCAAAGCTAGGAAGCTTTCGACAATCGATAATGAATCAGGATTTTTAACCAAGCATCGAAGGCTTTAGATTAAACAACAGCTTCCTAAAACCGCAAGCCCAAACAAGAAAAAAAACTTAAGAAAGCTATCATGCAAATCTGGAAAACCAGAAGCTTTGCTGCAATTTTCAGCCGCGACTTGTCCAGAATTTCCAGTTATCATGCAAACAGATTCAACAAGGAACCAGAATTCGAACCAAGATTTCTGCTAAAAGAATTCAGCAACTAGGGAAGTTTTCTACAATAAATTCTGCTGCAAAATGCAACTCCAAGAAACTTTCGGCCAGCAAGATTCATGCCAAGCCTTGATTTATTTCCAACCCAACATCATAAATTCAAACTAAGCAACCAATTTCACTCAACCAAACAGAAAACTTAGCAAGACATCATGCAAATCTGCTGCACAATAAGAAACCAAAAAGAAACTACAACCTGGATAGGAGTAACAATGTGGGAAGGAAACTAAAAGCACAAGAGGCTGGGAGAGCAGCCATGTATGATCGAAGTAAATGCGAAATTAAACCAGAAACAATCCAACATGAACTCAGATTCTTATGGGAACCACCAAGAGTTAAAAAACGCAGCTTTATGCAAAAAACATGAGAAAAGTTCCTGCGGTTTAGAAGATGGAGCCTGCTGCAATTTTCTTGTGCCAAAAGTGATTGTGCGATGGGAAAGGAGAATGAACTAATGTGGGCTCGTGTGGACTTGGGATAGTGAGAAGGGAGAAATGCAGATCTATGACACACAATGCCAACATCCCAACAAATCAAAACATAGAAGGAGAATCACACAAATGCTAGAGCAAAATTGCAGCAAGCATTCGGCAACCAGAAATTCATTTTTCCCAGCAAGCATTCTTTCGGCCACCTTTCTATTTCAGCCCCCAGAATGCAAACCCGACACCCCTTGTCTAATATCTCATCAAGTATGTGATGAGATCCACTTGGTAGACTGCTACGGGAAAGGAAACAGCAAAAACGGGAGCATGATGAATCTAAGCATAATAAAAGTCATAAAGCCGAGAGCTTTTGCAGTTTTTTCTGGTTTTGTTCATTCAAACACTACTCATGGCTTCAATCAATGAAGCCAGGAATCCAAATGACAACATAACCACACAATACACGATCCAAATATCAGAGATATAGAGCCGAAACGAATTACTAAACAGGTCTCTACAAAGAACCAGAGATGAAACCGCAAAGAAAGGAAACAAAATATGTGCGCAAAAGGAAGAAGTTCATGCCGAGAGCTCCAGATTTTCACGAAATGGTATGAAAATGACAATAAGAGAGGTTAGAGTGACCTGCAAACGCAGTGAAGTAGAGCCAACGTGAAATGTGTTAGGCAAGAGCGTGCTGGTTCCAGAAATGATGGTTGAGTGCGTCGTCGCAGACAATCTCAGCAGTGATGAATCCAATACTTTGGGTCACGATTTGTGCGGCTCAAAGACGTTATTTTGGGAAGCTTTCCAGCTTTTCTTTTGCCGAAAACACCTCCCCAGCCTCCTGGGTTCTTCAGCCTCACTCTTTTTCCCTTCTCAAACCACAGCCGCCCCCTTTCTTGTTCAACCAGCCGCTCTCCTCAAAAACCCTCCTGTTTCCTTCTTTTTCCAGATTTTTTCCGTCAACTAGCCCCTCAAACTCTCACTTTATCCGCTTTCCAGCTACCACAAAAAGCTGCGTTCTTTTCTTCTCAGACCCTAGTCACTCATCTCTCTCCACCAGCCGTCAAGTTTTCTCTCGTTTTTTCTTTTCTTTGCCGTTCTCTCCAAAAAACCCCCCCTCTTGCGGCTACTGTTTTCTTCTTGCCTTTTATATCCACTCACCAACCTTCTAAACCCTCACCCGAATGGTGAGGATGAAGGGCTTACCCTTGCCTTCACATCCAGCCTTCCAAATGGCATCCGTGGCTGTCCTTTGCACGCTGCAAAAAATTGCAGCGTGAATGCCGCGACATTTTTTTTTGTTTGTTTTGTTTTGGAATATTAATTAAACAAAATTTATAATAAAGCTAAATAATAATAAAAACAATAATTTAAGTAATATCACATCAAAATATACAAACTAGAAACAACAAAGTTGCCATTTTTCAATCTTTTTCATTTTTCACTTTCCATTTTTTTCTTTTCTCTTTTTCTTTTTCAATCAAATTAGTAGATAAAATAAATGCTTGTACACAAATAAAAAATACAATAAGAAACACGAGACAGGAACCAACCAAAATAAATCTAAAATTGAATAAATAAATCCAAAATTAAACTAATTAAAAAAATAAAATTCGAAACCAAAAATTTGGTGTCTACAGTTTGCCCCTCTTTGTCTGAGTTTTGAAAAAACCTGAGACAAAGAAGTAGACACCAAATACTTATCTGTGTTATTTGGCTGTGAACGACTTGAACGATGGGGACTGACCCCTTTTGATGAGATTGAGTGGGACGAGAAATTTATAATGGACTGATTGAACAAGAATTTTAAAACGGGACTGACCCGAACAAAAGTTTAAAAACGGGACTGGCCCGAACAAAAAATTTAAATGGGATAGACCCACGGGAACGGGAATTTAAATGGGATAGACCCACGGGATAGACTCGGACAAAAATGTAAATGGGATAGCCCACGGGATAGACCCGGACAGAATGTAAATGGGATAGACCCACGGGATAGACCCGGACAGAAATGTAAATGGGATAGACTCACGGGAAAGACCCGGACTGAAATGTAAATGGGATAGCCCACGGGATAGACCCGGACAGAAATGTAAATAGGATAGACCCACGGGATAGACCCGGACAGAAATGTAAATGGGATAGACCCGAATAGAAATGTAAATGGGTATAGGATAGACCCACGGGATAGATCCGGACTGAAATGTAAATGGGATAGACCCGAATAAAATTTAAAAGTCATGGGACTGGCCTGAACAAGAGGTTTAAAATCATAGGACTGACCTGAACAAACTTAAAATCATGGGACTGACCCGAACAAAATTTAAAATCATGGGACTGGCCCGAATAAGATTTAACATCATGGGACTGGCCCGAACAAAATTAAAATCATGGGACTGACCCGAATAAAATTTAAAATCATGGGACTGACCCGAATAAAGCTTAAAATCATGGAACTGGCCCGAACAAAATTAAAAACATGGGACTGACCCGAATAAGATTTAACATCATGGGACTGGCCTGAATAAGATTTAACATCATGGGACTGGCCCGAATAAGATTAAAATCATGGGACTGGCCCGAACAAAATTAAGATCATGGGACTGAGCCGAATAAGATTTAACATCATGGGACTGGCCCGAACAAAATTAAAATCATGGGACTGACCCGAATAAAAATTTAAAATCATGGGACTGACCCGAATGCAATTTAAAATCATGGGACTGACCCGAATAAGATTTAACATCATGGGACTGACCCGAATAAGATTTAACATCATGGGACTGGCCCGAATAAGATTTAAAATCATGGGACTGGCCCGAACAAAATTAAGATCATGGGACTGGCCCGAACAAAATTTAACATCATGGGAGTGGCCCGATCAAAATTAAAATCATGGGACTGACCCGAATAAAATTTAAAATCATGGGACTGACCCGAATAAAATTTAAAATCATGGGACTGACCCGAATGCAATTTAAAATCATGGGACTGACCCGAATAAGATTTAACATCATGGGACTGGCCCGAATAATATTTAAAATCATGGGACTGGCCCGAACAAAATTTAAGTCTTTGCATCTGAGCCTATAGTTGGTTCTGCATTGGTATGTTGTTACACCTTTTGAGCAAATTTGCTTGTGACATTTTCGATTCATCTTTGTTCACTGGGGAATCCTTTCTGATACTTGCCGCAGTGCGAAGTGTGACTGTTTTCGCGCACGGAATTTTTCCTGCAAAAGAGAACGAATCAAAGAAAAGCGCCACCATCATTTGGGTCGTTTGCCCTTGAGAATCGCGTAAACATGAGTATTTTGACGCCTTTGCCAACTTTCGTTGTAGCATCTGACTTAGTTGGATTTTTCACTTCCAAACGTCTCTGCTTTTCCCAAACTGACTGGGTACGCCTTTTGCCATATTGTGAGGCCTGCGCAACTGGCTCTGCTGGCCCTTAACCCTTTTCAAGAGATGATTGCATCCAAGTATGCTTCGAATAAACCACAGGGGTTGTTATTCACTAAAATTCAATGACCCAAAAATGATGCATGCAAGATGGCTTCACATGTCATGCATGAATGAATGTGAAAAAGAATGCAAAATACAATCAACTGTGCTCAATCCTATAAAATGCCATGAATACAAGCAATGGAGGAAAAATGAGTTTCATAAGAATGTATTTGCAAAAGAATATTTTTACAAAATGAACACAGTTTTGGCCAACGGATGTTATATTCGAATCCCTGGATATCCTTGTTTCGGAATTCGATACTGGTAGAAGTATTTCGAAGAGAAATCTCAAATGAACCAAGTCACCAGCTGTTCCTCCTCGTGCTCGCTCATTGTAGAAACCCACCTCGGCGCCCTTCCGGGTTTTCACCAAGGTTGCCCCCACCCTTTTTTTGTTTTTTTGTTTCTTTGTCTTTCTTCTTTTTCCTCTCTTTTCCTTTTCTTCTTTTTTCTTTTTTCGAGGCGCCCTTTCGGGTTTTCACCTAAAGAACAAAAAAAACATCTCGACCATGATCGACTCAGAAATATGAGTTAAAGATTTCAGGCATCAGTAAAATGCACTTCCCTTATAGATTAGGCGAAGGCATTATGGACATCACTTGCCAGTTGATTAGCAAACTTCTCAATAGAAATACAGCAAGCGACGAAAGCCAGGACTTTGGGCTTTTGAAATGAGGTCAGGTGGGGTGTTTTTCAAGAAAAGTTAAGGCTTGAAAGGAAAAAATTTTAGTGAGAGGTGTGAAATAACCTAAGATTGCATCATTTTGAGATTATCTCCAATTTTTGAACGAAACCGAGAAAAATTTGCCCCAGTTTGATTGGATTTCTCTCTTCGCATTTTTCATTGCATTTGCTCACTTTTGCATTTCCTTTTGAAAACTAAATTTGCCCCGATGTGAGGTTTTTTTTGCCTTCTTTTTTCTTTTGTCTTTTGATCATCTCATCTCAAAATAAATTTGCCCCAGTGTGGGGTTTTCTTTCTTCTTCTTTTTTTTCTCTTGATCATCTTTTCTCAAAATAATTTTGCCCCAGTGTGGGGGTTGCAATTCTCAGGGGCTGCCAAACGAAAATTATTGTTCTGATAGCTCAAAGGGGATGACGAGGGATGAAATGTTTTGATTGGAAAGGAAGATGGCCTGACTTTTGTTTCGCCCTTTGCATGATTTCCAAAAGAAATTTGCATAATCAAAAATAAAAAACTACTTACACATGTCTGAGTTGATAGGTTGAGGGAACATCCATCTCTTCAAGGATAAGTGCTCCACTCGGTAGCACCTTCTTGAATGACAAATGGCCTTACCATTTTAGACCAAATTCATCTTTGACTTCATCTTGCATTGGCAAAACTCGCTTTAACTCTTTGTCCTTCTTCTCTAAGGGACCGGTGGCGGACTTTTTTGTTATGAACACAGGCCATGCGTTTTGGTAACATTGGCCATGGCACATGGCATTCAGCTGCTTTTCATCCATCAAACTCAATCGTCGGTGACGCTGCTTTAACCAATCAGCTTCGAACTTGGCAAGGAAAGGATTTTCTTAATAAAGGGATTTCGCAATGAAGGGTTTTCTTCATGAAGGGGTTTCTCAATGAAGTGATTTCTCAATGAAGAGATTTCTCAATGGAGAGATTTTTCAATGTATGAGTTTCTCAATGAAGACTTTTTCAATGAAGGGATTTTCAACGCAGGGATTTTTCAATGAAGGGATTTTTCAATGTGCGGCTTCACCGAATTCCAGAACAGTGTTATTCAAGGGGTCAAATAATTTCATCTTTGGCCATCTTAAAAAATTAAGACAAAAATTAAATAAATAAAACAAACTGTGCATTTCATGAAACTCCAAATCAAAGCGGAAACAAGATAAAAACTCAATTGCAAAAGGTGCTTTCATTAAACTATTCACATATGCAAGAAGTAGTTTTTGCGAACTTTAGTAAATAACAACCCCTAGATTTACCGAAATTCCCCTTCGAGAGGGAAGATACTTGGCCATCCAAATTGTGCAAGGTTCCCTCAAGATTCTCAAAATTCGTCATTGGAGGTGGATGCCTCTAAGGTGTCCTTGTGTATGGGAAAGGGGTTGGTATTTATATTTGGTCCTTGTTCACTTTTTCCCCTTAACACTATTTCCCCTGCCTCAATCATGTCTTGGACTTTGTGCTTAAGAGCTTTACAATTGACGGTTGAGTGGCCAGGTGCTCCCGAGTGATAGGCACAAATAGACTGTGGATCGTATCCAGCAGGCATGCCATAAGGATATGATGGAGGGGGAATCATGCCTATTTTGCCGGCAGCCTTTAATTGTTCATACAATTGGTCAAGAGGCCTGCCTAGGTTGGTGAATGTTCGGGTACGGCTTTGATTGTAGGTTTCAGTAGGTTGGGAGTAGTTATAGGTGGGTCTATTTGGTGGAGGGAATTGTTGATTGTAGGGAGGTCGGGGTCGAACTTGTTGGAAGTTAGGTTGAGATATTTGAAAAGGGGCCATAGGCGAGTTGTTGTAGTTAGGGCGAGGTCGAGGATGAGTGGTATTGGTGTGATAAACAGGATGATGGTTTGAATAGTAAGGGTAAGGGTTGGAGTAGGTAGGGTATTGTCGAAATTTGGGCTTTGGGATAGGGTTTCGATCCCAGGCAAAAGCGATTTCCCCCTCTTTCTTTTGGAGTTGCTGCTTCTTCCCACCACTATTACTTTGGCCTTGCAAAGCTTCCAACTGCGATTTGAGGGCAGAGACATTAACAATCTTTCCAGCCTTCACAAAATCATCATATTCTTCAAGCTTATTGACAATAGCAGCAAATGAGCATCCAGTCATGCGAAAGATTTCCTCAAAGTACGGGGGATCATGTGCCTTAATAAAGGTGCGAATGATTTCATCTTCAGTCATTGGTGGCTCGACTTTTGCAGCTATTTTCCTCCACCTCTTGGCATAAGTCTTGTGATCCTCAGAGGGTTTTCTTTTTGTCCCTTCCAACGTAGTTCGTGTTGGAGCCAGCTCGCAGTTATACTCATACTGCCTTACAAAAGCATTGGACAAGTCAATCCAGGTTTTTACTTCTTCGGGTTTCAAATTGGAATACCAATCGAGTGCATCCCCCTCCAAACTTTCTGGGAACAACCGTAAAGGTAGATTCTCGTCATCTATAGGCCTTCCCAATTTGTTAGCAAACAGACGGAGGTGCGTTTTGGGATTGCCAGTTCCATCGTACTTGTTAAACTTAGGGGTTTTGAACCCCTCAGGCAATTGCACATTTGGAAAGAGACAAAGCTCATCGTAATCCAGGACTCCTTGCCTGTTTAACCCCTGACTCCTTCTCATAAACTCATCAAAACGATCGAGGCGTTTGAGCAACTTTATATCAACGGGAGCAGAAGATTCCCCCATTTCTGGCTTGGCTTGAACAGTATAGTCTGGTAGGAATGGCTCAGCAGCAGTGTGATAAAAGGTATGTGGCTCAGGTGGTATGTTTGAAGTGATTTGCGGTTGGGGACCTTGCATGTGAGTAGGAAAGAACGAAGGGTTAGGAGGGTAAGTGTATTGCAAATTTATGGTGGGATAGGTGAAAGTTCCTTCGGGTGGAATGATGAAGGGTGGAGTAAAAGTGGTTTGGGTCGTGGGCATGACCAATGATTCTGGCCCCGATTGACTGACGAGTACAGGCTCGGGTTGAACTCCGCTACTTATGAGCTCATCGATTAATTTCTTTTGGGCGGTCATTTCAGATGCCATCTCACCAAACTTCGTAAACATCTCGGTCAGTTGGACCCCCAAACTTGCAGTCTCAGGTTGGGCTGTAGCAGCAGACCTATCCGACAGCTCCGGTTGCGAACTCATGTTTACACGACTCCTCTGGGCTCGACTACGGGATCGCGTTATGATGGGGCTTCGACGAGAAGCTATGTTTAAATGTTACCTGAAAATATGAAATGGCGTGCTTTTAGATTTAGCCCTGGCTTAGCCCTTTTAATAAAAATATCACAAAGAAAAAGAAAAAGACAAGAGTTAGTAGATATTCCAAAGATTCGGATGCATGTCCTATTGGGGGGGCCCCTTTTGTGCCAAGGGTAGGCCTAACATGATGCAACCTTCGGGGTAAAATCCCATTTCCAAACCTGTAAGTGAATATAGAAGCAGGCATTCTCATTAAAATATGGATAAACTCAATCCTTCTTTACAATTTCATTGATGGTTCGACTAACCATTCTTACAAAGTCTTCATGTCTAGCTAGTTTAGTATGTTGGGATTCCCTAGAACTCCCGATACTAAGTTTCCGAATTTCATCTTGGATTTTATCAAATGCACTTAATGCCTTTTTCAATTTCTCGGTCTTCCTTGCCTCTTTCCTCAATTGTGAGCGGGCGTCCTCCAATGCTTGATCGGCCACCATGATCTGCAACTGATGATCCTCCAACTCTTTCCTTAGCTTCCCATTCTGCTCTTCGAGACTAACGGCGACCAACAGTATCCTTTCTCTTCCTTGCTTTATCACTGATTTGATCCATTCGTTGTACTCCAAGACGACCCTAGGCTCTACTTTGTTCACTTGGTCCAAATGCAGGTTGTTCAAACTACACAGATTCCCCCAGCCTTCCAACACCATAGTCCGGCACTCAGTGACTGTATTGAATTCGATGCTTCCCACTTCTTGTGTGGTTGGCACTCTCTGCGGGTACCCAAACTGTCTCATAACTCGTTGTGGAATGTACATAATCAACCCACTGGTACTTGCTAATGGAATGAAGTCAAATTGCGTAGTCTTGAAAGCTGGATCCCTTACTTTCGTCCAATCGAGAACCCACTGTATCTTATCCGAAGTCAGAGCATTGAATTCCTGAATAAACAAGCTTGGAGACGCTATTCGATAGTATCTGCTAACCCTTTCTCGGTGCGACTCGACCCAGTTTACTGTTGGAAGACAGGACCCCAATGGATTTAGCGCTCTTTTGACAGATGTTCCATGGCCCACATTTGAAGCACTAGGTTGGATGCATAGAAAAACCCCCTCTTCTTTTGGCATTCGGTAACGGCAGTGAAGATATTAGCAATGATGATAGGCACCAAAGTAGGGGTCTTTTCCTTAATTCCTAGAAACACACTTTGCATCATGTTGATTGTTGAAAAGGTAACCTTCCCATGCTTTTGCGGGAATAATAATAGACTAGTCAAGGCTAGACCAAAGACTTGGACTCGCTTTCCTTCCCACTCCTCTTTGCTAATGAAGAAGTCGTCATGGTGTTGATCATAAGAGTCCCTTCTCCCAAATCGTTCGTACAAGAACTCCAGTGGACATGATTTTGCGTCCGGGTGCTGGTTCATACTGGCTCGTCCCAATCCTAGAAACTTGCAAAACTGCTCTCTAGTGCCACTAGTTGGGTACACCATAGGGCTTCCTTTCCCAGGCATTTGCAACAATCCTTCTATCTCTTCTAGAGTGAGTGTTAACTCGCATTCCCCAAATCGAAAAACGGAACCTTTAGGATCCCAATACTCAAGTAGTGCTTCAATGATTGCTATATTTGGGGCTATGGTCAAAAGACTCGGTAGATGCCCTATGTACGGGAACAATCGGTTCACCTCATGTGCCATGTTGTTCTTCCAATCTATCAGCTCACGAGGTATGTGGTTTAACATTCGGCATGGAACCATCTGAGGAAGAATTCACTTTTTAGTACCTTACCTTGGAATTTTACCCCTTAGGCCAAACAAAATTGTAAACATGCAAGTCTCGTTGGATTAAGTATCCGAGACACAAGGTGGCTTATTCCTAAACACGGGATTCCCTATGTGGCATTCCCTTTCTATGGTTTATGCATGATGCCATTTATTAAAACGATATAAATATGTGACAAATATGGCCTAAAGGATATAAATAATGCAACGGGGGGCAAAGGTCTAAAAATGAAATGTATTTGTTGAAAATTAAGTGTAATGACTGAAATTTAAACATGCGAGTTATCTAGTAGGTAAGTCACTAAAAGAGTGCCAAAAGGGCCTCTTATTGCTAAGGCATATGAATGCAAGCCAAGAAAACAAAAGAATGGTTAGTGCAATTGATAATACACATAACACATTGGGAGCAATTAAGAAAAAGAAATACAATAAAGCAAGTAAAAGGGGTGGAACCCCTTCCCTCGTGCCTAATGTGCTTTAAAAGAGGGTGAGGCTGACTCTATCCTAGGAAAATGCTAACATGGATGCATGAGGCTGGGGTTCACTAATGCAACTAGACTCGATAAGGTTTCGGCTCCCAAGCCTTCAGACCTAAAGGCGAAGGGTCATCACTCCCAGGGCCTTTGGTCGGTGGCTCGAGTGATCCCTTAGGTAGCGCTATGGGCGCAGAGCACACCATCCGCGTACCCAAGGCAATCGGTCCTAGTCCTACAAGGCGGTGTGGGATGGCGCCCATGAAAATAAAATAAAATGGGATAACAATAAGTAAACGTGCACGTATGAAGTGTTCCCTATTTTGAGGGAAAGGGTTGAGAACCACGCGAGGCTCTAAGGTGACACACACCCCCCCCCAAATGCAATGCAAGCGCGAGACAAACAAATAAACACACATCCAATCAATCAATCATACATTCGTGAGCGAGGGAGTAGTTTGAAACGCGAGTGAGGCAAAGGGTCCTAAAAAGGAAAAATGCAACCCTAATATCCACATGCTATACATAAAAAAGGTAGAAAAAGGAAAAGAATGGCTAAATCAAATGCTTGGACCCACTTAGGAAGTCCCCAGTGGAGTCGCCAACTGTCGCGCCCCACTTTTTGATGGATGGATGGTGTGGAAGTAGTGAGTGTGTAGTGGAATGTGAACGTGTGTAAATGAAAAGTAAAAGGCCATGGGACTTGAGAATGCGACGATTTGGTCAAACAAAGTTCAAAAGGGGGTTTTTAATGAAAAATGGAGTCGCCACTTGGTATAGAGTTAGGGTGTACCAAGTCACCCAAAAAGAAATTTTCTAAAGGAAAGATAGAAAGAAACCCCTTTTAAACGACTTCTAGTCCACGTAAACCAACGAAAAAGGTTCGGGAGTCACATTTGACGAAGGGGAAGGCAAGGATAAAAATCCAAGGCACCCCTTCGACCTAGCCAAGGCTAGTTGCGTGATTTAGCCCCACCTTTCCTAATTTTTCTACCCAAGGTATGTATCGCGTGTTGGATATGACTATATGAATGCAAAAACCTAGACCTAGGGGGACATGGGGGAAATTTCTCTTCAAAGGTCGAGTGGTGCCAATCACATTAATTGTGAAGCCCAATAATGATCCTTTGGAGAGGTCACACATAATCCTAAATGACGTAAAAATGAGTGGAATGCATGCCATGTGAAAATGTGAGTTTGAGTGAAGTGAGAAAAATGATAAAATAATAGGATGTAAGTGGAGGTGTGCAAATGTCTTTACAAGGTAAGGTGAGTAAAGAATGATAATGTGAAAATAACATAAAGTGCATGTGTGCAAGTGAAGGGATGTAAAGGTGCACGTGTGCAAATGGGAGGAAAAATGAAAGTGTAATGAGGATATAAAATGATAGGATGGATTTAAAGTGCATGATCCTAGGGAATGCATGCATGTTGGGCACGGGGAGACCTAAATCGTGACTCAATTTTCCCTTTGATAGAGGGAATACAAGCGTGCTAAGGCTTAGAAAAAGCCACACTCGTCTATATCCCATATTTAAGGGGACTCTCAGGCAAATGTACACTATACCTAGCATGAGATGCAAGAACCTAAAGTGAGAGGGAAGGGACTAGAGGAGCATGCTAAATGATAAAAACTAAGAAAAATGCATGAAAATGTAGTGAGCAGGCAAGTATGCACTAACAAAAAGAGACGGCCTATTGGGTCTAGCTTTGGACTAGCCCTTTCTATGAATTCCTACTAGCATTGGACTAGTGGAAACGGAACAAAGAACCACAACTAGCGTTGGACTAGTGTGGTGACGGGAAAGGGGGCCACAACTAGCATTGGACTAGTGTGGTGACGTCCATTCATCCATCACATTCATTCATGATTATAAAAAGCGAGTAGACATGCGAATCACTTATAAACACGTAGCACATAACACTTAGCATTGCTCGACTAGATGCAAGAGCCTAATAAAGCAATTAACACATAACACATAGGCATACAAACAAACTAATGAATCTATTACATTTACTAACTAAAACAAAAGGGGAAGGGGAAAATGGACCAAATTGCTCGCCAAGCCCTATCTATTACAAGCCAAGAGGTGTACACATACCCCATAACGAATAACTTAAATAAAAGTAAAAAGTGAATGAAATAAACGCAAGGAATTAAGGAAGGCAAGGAAAGCGAAATAGACATGCATATTCACATAACACATAGGAGCACGTAGGGTCAAATGAAGTGCAAATGAGGGATAGAGTGTACCTCCCTTGAATTGACGCCCTAATGAGGTGAACTTACTAATTTACCCTCCAAAATAATAAAAAGGTCAAGGTACCACTGAAATTATCAAATAATCACATGAAACAACCATTAAACACAACAAAATGGAAATTAAGCACGAAAACGGAAATTAAATATGGAATAGACCATGCATGTGCAGGCAAAACTCGGTCTCGAGTAAAAAGATCTCAAGAATCTAAAAAATGGAGTGCCAAATCGAATGGCCTAAAGGGATTCAAAAGTAAACAAGGGTCAAAGAGTGGTTCAACTTGCATCTTTAAAACCCGAAAGCAACCACTAATCAAACACAATCAAGGCCAAATGAATCAAACACAATCAAGGCCAAATGAATCATTCCAGAGCTTCAAAGGTCCCAAAAACAATAAAAAGCCAAATAACGACTCAACTTGCACCCACCTTAGGATCTAATTGGAAGGGAGAGGGAAAATGAGGGGGGCAAAGCATCTCAAATTGATCATTAATTACATGAATTTGACCCATTAATTACATGAATTTGACCCATTGAGAACAATTAAGCAATTACACAACTAATGATTCATAAAACTAGGATTAAATTGAAGAAGAAAAGAAAGATTGAGGGATCACTTTGATGGGTTTTGCAATATACTTGGGCCAAATCAGCATTATTGAAGATTTGAGAGGTAAAATGCAAATGCTTCTTTTGGTTTTTCATGCATGCATACGTAGAAGCTTAGAATTCTGCAACTAAAAAAAAACAAAGGCTGCTCCATTTTATTTCCAAAGCTTCGGCAATATCCAGCAACAACTACATCCAACCAAGTTCATCAAACCAGAAATTATCGACCCAAATCAAAACATGAAATTTTGTTTGCAAGATTAAGATGGCAAATCTGAGTTGATGACCGCCCAAGATAAAGAAAAACAACAAGACAGAGTGCCGCAAGAATTTCTGCAAAGCTAGGAAGCTTTCGACAATCGATAATGAATCAGGATTTTTAACCAAGCATCGAAGGCTTTAGATTAAACAACAGCTTCCTAAAACCGCAAGCCCAAACAAGAAAAAAAACTTAAGAAAGCTATCATGCAAATCTGGAAAACCAGAAGCTTTGCTGCAATTTTCAGCCGCGACTTGTCCAGAATTTCCAGTTATCATGCAAACAGATTCAACAAGGAACCAGAATTCGAACCAAGATTTCTGCTAAAAGAATTCAGCAACTAGGGAAGTTTTCTACAATAAATTCTGCTGCAAAATGCAACTCCAAGAAACTTTCGGCCAGCAAGATTCATGCCAAGCCTTGATTTATTTCCAACCCAACATCATAAATTCAAACTAAGCAACCAATTTCACTCAACCAAACAGAAAACTTAGCAAGACATCATGCAAATCTGCTGCACAATAAGAAACCAAAAAGAAACTACAACCTGGATAGGAGTAACAATGTGGGAAGGAAACTAAAAGCACAAGAGGCTGGGAGAGCAGCCATGTATGATCGAAGTAAATGCGAAATTAAACCAGAAACAATCCAACATGAACTCAGATTCTTATGGGAACCACCAAGAGTTAAAAAACGCAGCTTTATGCAAAAAACATGAGAAAAGTTCCTGCGGTTTAGAAGATGGAGCCTGCTGCAATTTTCTTGTGCCAAAAGTGATTGTGCGATGGGAAAGGAGAATGAACTAATGTGGGCTCGTGTGGACTTGGGATAGTGAGAAGGGAGAAATGCAGATCTATGACACACAATGCCAACATCCCAACAAATCAAAACATAGAAGGAGAATCACACAAATGCTAGAGCAAAATTGCAGCAAGCATTCGGCAACCAGAAATTCATTTTTCCCAGCAAGCATTCTTTCGGCCACCTTTCTATTTCAGCCCCCAGAATGCAAACCCGACACCCCTTGTCTAATATCTCATCAAGTATGTGATGAGATCCACTTGGTAGACTGCTACGGGAAAGGAAACAGCAAAAACGGGAGCATGATGAATCTAAGCATAATAAAAGTCATAAAGCCGAGAGCTTTTGCAGTTTTTTCTGGTTTTGTTCATTCAAACACTACTCATGGCTTCAATCAATGAAGCCAGGAATCCAAATGACAACATAACCACACAATACACGATCCAAATATCAGAGATATAGAGCCGAAACGAATTACTAAACAGGTCTCTACAAAGAACCAGAGATGAAACCGCAAAGAAAGGAAACAAAATATGTGCGCAAAAGGAAGAAGTTCATGCCGAGAGCTCCAGATTTTCACGAAATGGTATGAAAATGACAATAAGAGAGGTTAGAGTGACCTGCAAACGCAGTGAAGTAGAGCCAACGTGAAATGTGTTAGGCAAGAGCGTGCTGGTTCCAGAAATGATGGTTGAGTGCGTCGTCGCAGACAATCTCAGCAGTGATGAATCCAATACTTTGGGTCACGATTTGTGCGGCTCAAAGACGTTATTTTGGGAAGCTTTCCAGCTTTTCTTTTGCCGAAAACACCTCCCCAGCCTCCTGGGTTCTTCAGCCTCACTCTTTTTCCCTTCTCAAACCACAGCCGCCCCCTTTCTTGTTCAACCAGCCGCTCTCCTCAAAAACCCTCCTGTTTCCTTCTTTTTCCAGATTTTTTCCGTCAACTAGCCCCTCAAACTCTCACTTTATCCGCTTTCCAGCTACCACAAAAAGCTGCGTTCTTTTCTTCTCAGACCCTAGTCACTCATCTCTCTCCACCAGCCGTCAAGTTTTCTCTCGTTTTTTCTTTTCTTTGCCGTTCTCTCCAAAAAACCCCCCCTCTTGCGGCTACTGTTTTCTTCTTGCCTTTTATATCCACTCACCAACCTTCTAAACCCTCACCCGAATGGTGAGGATGAAGGGCTTACCCTTGCCTTCACATCCAGCCTTCCAAATGGCATCCGTGGCTGTCCTTTGCACGCTGCAAAAAATTGCAGCGTGCATGCCGCGACATTTTTTTTTTTTTTTGTTTGAATATTAATTAAACAAAATTTATAATAAAGCTAAATAATAATAAAAACAATAATTTAAGTAATATCACATCAAAATATACAAACTAGAAACAACAAAGTTGCCACTTTTCAATCTTTTTCATTTTTCACTTTCCATTTTTTTTCTTTTCTCTTTTTCTTTTTCAATCAAATTAGTAGATAAAATAAATGCTTGTACACTAATAAAAAATACAATAAGAAACACGAAACAGGAACCAACCAAAATAAATCTAAAATTGAACAAATAAATCCAAAATTAAACTAATTAAAAAAATAAAATTCGAAAACAAAAATTTGGTGTCTACAATTATCCAACTTGGTTTCTTGACCTGACTAACACAATAGGTCTTCTTCTTCCTCCTAATTTTACAAGATTCTTTTTTCTTTCTCCAAAAACCCTAAATTCCAAAACTTAATCCCAAAACTTCATCACCAATATCAGCATCATCCTCGCATCTTCACCCCTATTGCCGGCGATTTCAACCACTGGCCAGCTCGTCTTGCAACGGCGTGGTAGTAGCATTAGCAGTCGCTACGGTGGTTGTTTGCTACCGCAGTGGCTGAGCGCCGCTGTCAGCAAACCCTCATTTTCCCTTATAATGCTGAAGCTTCAAGCTTCAACAGAGGTGCACTATACACACACACACATACACACACACACACACATATATATATATATATATATATATATATAACATTTTTCATAACTTGTGAAGAATTGATTTCAATTTTTTTTTTTGCTTCAATCGAATCAAGTTTTTGTCGACCACATAATTTACCCTAGGATGAATTTGTTTTCCTAACCAAACATGAATCTCTCGAATTTTCATGACAACAAATAGATATCCACATATATATATATATATATATATATTCATACATGTATGTTAAAATCATCAAAATAATACTTGAAATTGACAAAATTTAAAAGAAAAGTTTTAGTGTTTGTTGGAAACTTACTGGTATGAGAACTTGAAGTTGGCTTTCCTATCTAGTGCTTGCTTGTTCAACACCAACATTGTTTTCTTCTTCTATGACAACTTCAGAAAGATTTTGTTCTAATACGATAAAGAGAAGAGAAAGGAAAATGATGTTCCTCCTTGTTTATCAAATAAATAGTGATAAGCTATAACTACCCGACAACTTCTCCCCACTAACTACCCCACAAACATGTTACGTAGTTGGGACTACCATTATCTCATCTCTTTATTTTGTCTCTTTACGCCCTAATAATTTCCCTTAAACTTGCTATCTTTCTTTCACGTTTTTACTGTTATAAGGATTAACATTAATTAATGATTAGGGAAAAATAATGGTTATTACATCATACCTCTGGGTCCTAGACCATACACTAAACAACTCTTGTAAGTACATCAACATGTCATTTGTGTTCATGAATTCATGTTGCTTTTGTAGCTCAATGCTCATGGATGCAAGTATGATGCAAATAGCTGTATCATTGTCTGTATGATGCTTGTCGAACTATTCAACTTTAGCTATAGGGACAATAGGGATGGGCGGTTCCAATAGGAGTGGAGTATCAAGAACATATACTCCTTTCATACTTGAGAACAATTCTCAAGTTACATCGCTATCCAAGATGTTAGGACCACTTAAATTCCAATTGTCAAGGATAGCACGCAAACTCAAGTTACTTATTCTACAATGAACTGAAATAAATATTGCTATTTATGTAAACAAAATCATGAAAATGACATAAAATAAATTTTGGTTTTGCTTGCATTATTTTATCACAGATCCATAACCCTCAAGTATAGATTTCGAAATTCATAATTCCTAGTGGTTAGAATTCCATTTAGTTATTTTGAAATTGATTGCACTCTGATAAGTGACTAATTTACGTAATAATTGTATGACATTTTATACTATTTTTAGTTACTTTGGTTATATTATT
Source organism: Coffea eugenioides (assembly GCF_003713205.1). NCBI lineage: Eukaryota > Viridiplantae > Streptophyta > Magnoliopsida > Gentianales > Rubiaceae > Coffea > Coffea eugenioides. The sequence continues at coordinate 40,104 of NW_020863100.1, forward strand.
GGAAGAAAATGAATCATTTTGGCTATAATTGGTGAAAAATACTTTTAAGTGATTAAATGAGGTTTTTATCACTTTTTAATGGGATTTTGTGTATTTTGACAGTTTTGACACATTTTCGTATTTCGGATATAACTTGAGTTACAGTGATTGGATTGAGATAATTCTTGAACCAATTTGAAGATAAGAGATAGATCTACAACTTTGGTGAAGACATCTGAATCCAGTTTGAAGGTTTTCAAAGTCAAAAAGCTGAATTACAGTAGCAAATTTCTACTGGTCGACGCTGAAACAGGGCAATGAGCAGGCAAGGGTGTTTCAGTCATTTCTCAGCCTACACAGATCCAAATGAGGTGATTCCTGATGCATTGGAAAGCTAACTCAAAGGCTACAACTTTTGTGTTTTGCACAAAAGCCAGTTCGGCCTTCATCATGGAGAAAAATGCAGTTGAAGTGAGGTCAAAAGTAAAAACGCGTATGGCAGCCGAATTTCTGCAATTGGCTCAGCGATTTTTCTCATCTTCACACTACTTTCCAGCTAGAGTTGGAGAGAAAACGTAGGCTGCACATGTTTTTGATGAACAAAGGAAGAAAAATAGCTTATTATCAAGTCAAAAATATATGGTAGAGTAAAGAGGCTGGAACTTTGTGTTTGTTGACATGGTTAACACCAGATTTGGAGAATCAAAGTGGAGAGTCATAGCAGAAATTTTTGACTGGTAAGGGAAGGACTTTTCATCAGCTTATATGCAGAGACATTTGAGGTCTATTATGATACGGGAGAAGCTTGAAGAGTGCAAAAATGTAGTTCTTCCATTTCCTTAGTGTAGGATAGTTTAGCTAGTGTAGTTCATCCACTCTTGTATATTGCTAGACTAGGATTAAGATGGAGATGAAGAAGGCAAGGTGATGAGCTCAAGTGACATGGGTTACATTCCTTTCCAACTCTTTATCTTTTGTACTTGATTCCAAATTTAGTTAATATGCAAGTTCTGGATTTTGTGTTTAATATGTGTTTCTAAAGTTTATGCCTTGGGTTTGGTTGAACTTTCTATAATTGTTAGTGTTTATTATTTGGTTATTTGATTGCTATGATTTGAGCAAGTTATTTAGCACTTTGACTCTTTAAATCATGATTAATCTGGTACCATTAATTGTGATTATCTAAGGTGTTGTTTCTGCAATGAAAATTGAGATTTAACACTAGTTCAAGAAGTGCTAAACCTAGGGAGTACGCTCACGAAAGTAGAGGTGCACCTATGTGGTTTTTAGTGATTCATTTCATGTAATTTCACTGAAGAAATGAACTTGTAGCTAATTTCATAACCATGAGAATAGGTATGGATTAGTTATAAGTATAATTGATTCACTACGAAAGTAGGATTCAAATGCATAAGGAAATTACACCATAATTAGTCTAGATGTAGTACTCAATGATCCAAATATAGCACTTGCATGAGTAGTTAGGGATACCACAACCTAAGGAGCTTTTATTTGTTATTTTATATAATTTCAGTAGTTTAAATTTGTTATAATTCATTGATAGTCTAAATAATAGAGAAGCTTTAGTAATACCGGTAATTGTTCACTCTTCCCTGTGGGATCGACCCGATATATACCCTAAACTACTAGTTGACCTGTATACTTGCAGTGAACGGGTGTAATTCGGTTTTTTTTTAACTTGTACGTATGTAAAATACCCGTCAAGTTTTTGGCGCCGTTGCCGGGAAAGATTTGGCAATATCGGTGTGAAGAGCAACTTTATTAGTTTAGACATTTCATTAGTTATAGTGTGAATGTTATTTTATGTTATTTTTGTGTTTTATGTGTGTATGTGTTTCATTACCTATTTTTCTTACTAATTTTGCTTTTGAGGTTGTTTAAAAGCAATTTTCGGTGATGAGCAGGATAGGTCAATTTGGAGGACAATGCTTGAGAAATGGAAGTTTGACAATGAATGGTTACCAAGTGCAAAACTCCTTCAACAGAGGTATTCAAGAATTTACTGAATGTATGTCTTTTGAAGATGGTTTAAGGTGCTTAAAGGCTAAATTTGATGTTATGATGCTACAAGTTCAAATGGACACAATTATGCATGAAATTGAGCAAGGAAGGAATGTTAATGCTTTTTATTCTAATCAAATGATTTGTGACTTGTGTGGAGGTTATCATGCTATTCATACATGTACGCAAGCACAAAATGTGGACTATTATGATGAATTAGAGTATTACCATCCTTGTTTTGATCAATACAGTGCTAATTGGAGCAATTCTCCTGCTTATGGTTGGGAAAATCAATGTGCATATAGTGATTATCCGTATTTTTATGATTACCAACCTGCAAGTGTCCAATATGAATCAAAACCATCTTGGGAGTTGGCAATAGAGAAGTTAGCTAATGCACCTCTACCTTGGGAGTTAGAAAGTGAACCATTAGCTAATGATTCAAATGCATCTTGGGAGCTAGCTGTAGAAAATTTTTCTAATCAATTTGATTCAGCAATAGAAAAGCTAGCAAATGCAACTTCCGACCGTTTTGATAGGATTGAGGAAAGAATAGATGAATTAGCTTCTGACTTTGGTAGAATACATGAGCAATTGAATGTATTGTTTGAAGTTATTTCTTCTAATAATTTACAAAATGATCCTAGCATGAATGGTGGGAATGTTGTATGTGAAAATGGGTTGCATTTTGATGAAAATGATGAATCTCAATTGTGTTTCAATGAGCAAATGTCCATTTCACATGATAATATCTTTGGAACTAACTTTGAACCTCAAGAAGTGAGTTTTAATGACTCATTTTTCACCCCTCTTGAGGAGTGCATTGAAAGTATAGGTTCTAAAGGTATTCCTGCCCAAGATAGTCTCATGACATTTCCTTTGGTAAGTTCTCAAGTGGTGCATATTCAAGGTAATATCTATGAAACACTTGGAATATGTAAGTCACTTCCATCTCTCACATCATTAGATCATGTGGCTTTTTCTATTAAGTCACCTTACAATGATCCACCAAGGCCTAAAATGGTGGATTATTCGTTAATTAAACCTCCTTGAAAAATGAGGAGAAATAGTCAAGCTATTGACTTTAAAGAAGCGCTTATTGGGAGGCAACCCAATGCTTGTTTAAGTTGGTGTTACTTTGGAGTGATTTTATGTTTAAAGTATAAGTTTGAGTAATTTTGTTGTTTTTCATTTGTAGGTTTTGGAAAAGTGACCAAATGAGGTAAAAAAGGCGAAGTTTGATCAAAGATCTCAATACCTCAAATTCAGTAATTATGGTTTTTGATGCATTAAAGAGGTTTAGAATGCATGTTTAGATCATTTTACATGTGCGCGAATGGTTTATTTTGACATAGAAATGATCTAGGGTGTATTTTGAAGAATTGAGGTCAAACTGAAAATTGCAAAAATTCTGCAATAAGTGCAGATTCAATGGATCCGAGCTCGGATCCACTTCTGCAATCAGAGAAAAACTTCGAGCTTCTTGATCCGAGCTCAATCATCATGATCCGACCTCGGATCCTTTTAAAAACGAAGGCTTGGATCACTTTTCAACTCCACTTTTCTTCATGTTGGCTTGTTTTTAGTAAGTTTTAGTTGTTCGATTAATGTTTTTGTGTGTTTTGTAGGTGGCAATGGCAAGAGTTCATGCAAATGATCTCAATTGCAAAGGTGTTTATATTAAGGCAAAAAGGGAGTTTTCATGTTCAATTGCTGCATTTCATGCATTTAAATTGTTTCATGTTTAAGTTATATTCATGCATGATCATGTTAAATTTGAATTTTATTCAAAGAACATGAAGTAGGTTGAATGTGGAAGGTTGGCCAAGCAAATTTGGAGGAAAAACTGCAGAAAACAGCTTTTTCTGCAGCAAATCCGGCCATAAATCCAGCCAAATGTTGGCCGGATTGAAGGCCGGATAGTCAGGGGAGAAAAGAAAATTTTTTCGAGCATTCTGGACAGAATCCGACCAAGAATCCGGCTGGAAATCCGGCCAGAAACTGGCAGGATATGCAACAGTAAAAAAAAGAAAAAAAAAATTTCTGCCCAGAATCCCTCCACGAATCCCTCCAATTTCTGGCCGGATTGTGAACAGTAACCAGCGTAAGATGAATCCGTTTCACGGATTCCTCACAATTTTTCTCCCTTCTTCTTCAACCCAATTCACACACTAACACCTCAAACACACACCACTCACTAAAACACCAGTTTTCACCATTTAATCTTCAAATAACCTTCACCAAATCACTTTCTCCTATCCTCTAGAGTGAATTTCATAGTTCATATTTTTTCAAAAACAACTCTAAAGTGGTTTCAAGCTTACCATTAGTTAGGGTTCTACCTTCTTGAAATCACTCAATTGAGGTCAAATTGGAGTAAGTTTTTTGAGGGTTTTCACATCATATTGATCTCTAAACATCACCAAACCACCTTGAGGTAACAATTCTTCACCTAACTTTGTTATTTGAATTTTGCCATGATTGAATATTTTCTATTTTTAGGCAATTTTTAATATGTGAAGTTAGGTGCATTTATTTCAGCTTATTGATGCTATTGGTGATTGTTAGTGATAACTATATTTTGTGATTTGCATTTATTGTACTTATTTGGTGAATTCTTGCTAGTTTTATGCTTAATTTGGCTTGATGACGAAGTTGCATATTAAGTAGCCAAATGTAGCATTTTAATTAGCTTAGTGGGAGTTTTTTATATTTATGTGAGTAATTTAGATTATCTAATGAATGAAAAGGTGCTTGATTGAATGATTTTGTGAATTCTTAGGTAATTCTAAAAGAAGAGGTGAATTGAAGATGACCTTAATTGATGAAATTCATAAATGCACTTACAATTTTTGTGGTTCAATAGTTTTTAGTATTTCATGAATTCTCACGAAGGTCATTTATATTTTGGTTTGGTGTGTTTGCCTCCATTTTGAGATTACTTTTGTACTTGCGGGGATTTGATCATTGATGACAAAATGTATAAATGGAACTTATTTTGTTCATGATTGTGGATTTTTTGTGTGAAATTAGCTTCCCTTTGCTTTGGATACTAATGCATATATTTGATTAGTAAAGATTAGCTTATTTCATGTTTTTATCCCTTGAACATTGTATGGTTCCACATGCTTGATCATTTTTCCTTTTTCCTTCAATTGCATGTTTTTGTTGATTGTAACATTTTATTTTTAAGAAGTTGATTTGTTTTGATTTTGTCTTTTTCCAGGGTGCAATAATTAAACTCTCAATTCTTTTCCAAATAAGGTTGGAAATTCATCATTTGGCCATGGATTTGGATTGCGCAAGTTCATATGAGTATTTTCTTTTACTCTTTATTTATTTTTCTTTTCTCACATTGAGGACAATGTGAAGTTTAAGTGTGGGGGGGAAATATTGAACTTGCATTTACTTGCTAGGTGATGATATTTTGTGGATTTAAATGCTTAGAAATGTTGGAATTGTGTTTGAATTATTTGCCATGTGGATAATTGCTTGAAATTGGGTTTGTTGGCAGAGAGTTTTGTCCATTTATAAGGGGAAACGCTGTCAAAATTTTTCTAAAATCTTTTCCAATATTTCATTATAGCCCAAAAGTTTCTTCAAATTTTTGCATTTTTATTCAAAAAGGGCTAAAGTATTCCAACTTTAAATGTTTAAATTATTCCAAGTGTTGAAACTTTATGTGTATTTTGGAAGGTTTAGTCCTCATTTAACTTGAAAATGATTATTATGCAATTAGGATATTTACATTTTAGAAAGTATATTTGGTAAAGTGAGAAAAATTATGCCTATAATTTTACATGTTTAATGAGATTTCTTCTCTTTACTTAATTTTGCAAGTAAGTGATTGATATAGTCGATAAAGGTTATACTCCTCCTTTGATTATTTTATATATTTTTCTATGAGGGAAAAAGAAAAAAAAAAGAAAAAAAAACAAAAGAGAAAGAAAATAAAATAAAAATTGTTCTACTCCAATGATTCTCGTACCGAGTAACCGAGGGTTGGCATCTACAAATGTCGACATTCGCGTAAAAGGTACTTGAATTAAGAGTATGCATAGCAACTTGAATAGGTGAAATGTTGAGTAACCGGGGATCTTCACCTAAAAGTGTTTGATTTTCGCGTAAAAAGACATTCTCATTATTTAAGTAAAATTAGTATGAATAAATCCCTCTTAAGTTATAGAATTTTGAGAAAAAGATGATTATAAAGGAGGAGGAGGCTATAAATTTGACTATGTGATTTGCTTATTTAAAATTAAGTTAGGGTAGAAGATTAAGTTTAATTTGTTTGAATTTAGGGTATAATTATCTTACTTTACTTAATATTATGAGTATTTAGTGTATTTGAATAATGATATATGATTATTTCCAAGTCTTAAGGATAAATTGGACAAAGTGCATATATTGTTTCACCTCTTGAATCATTGTAATTGATTATTTTGTGGATTGCTTGAGGACAAGCAATGATTTAAGTGTGGGGGAGTTTGATAAGTGACTAATTTACGTAATAATTGTATGACATTTTATACTATTTTTAGTTACTTTGGTTATATTATTGGAAGAAAATGAATCATTTTGGCTATAATTGGTGAAAAATACTTTTAAGTGATTAAATGAGGTTTTTATCACTTTTTAATGGGATTTTGTGTATTTTGACAGTTTTGACACATTTTCGTATTTCGGATATAACTTGAGTTACAGTGATTGGATTGAGATAATTCTTGAACCAATTTGAAGATAAGAGATAGATCTACAACTTTGGTGAAGACATCTGAATCCAGTTTGAAGGTTTTCAAAGTCAAAAAGCTGAATTACAGTAGCAAATTTCTACTGGTCGACGCTGAAACAGGGCAATGAGCAGGCAAGGGTGTTTCAGTCATTTCTCAGCCTACACAGATCCAAATGAGGTGATTCCTGATGCATTGGAAAGCTAACTCAAAGGCTACAACTTTTGTGTTTTGCACAAAAGCCAGTTCGGCCTTCATCATGGAGAAAAATGCAGTTGAAGTGAGGTCAAAAGTAAAAACGCGTATGGCAGCCGAATTTCTGCAATTGGCTCAGCGATTTTTCTCATCTTCACACTACTTTCCAGCTAGAGTTGGAGAGAAAACGTAGGCTGCACATGTTTCTGATGAACAAAGGAAGAAAAATAGCTTATTATCAAGTCAAAAATATATGGTAGAGTAAAGAGGCTGGAACTTTGTGTTTGTTGACATGGTTAACACCAGATTTGGAGAATCAAAGTGGAGAGTCATAGCAGAAATTTTTGACTGGTAAGGGAAGGACTTTTCATCAGCTTATATGCAGAGACATTTGAGGTCTATTATGATACGGGAGAAGCTTGAAGAGTGCAAAAATGTAGTTCTTCCATTTCCTTAGTGTAGGATAGTTTAGCTAGTGTAGTTCATCCACTCTTGTATATTGCTAGACTAGGATTAAGATGGAGATGAAGAAGGCAAGGTGATGAGCTCAAGTGACATGGGTTACATTCCTTTCCAACTCTTTATCTTTTGTACTTGATTCCAAATTTAGTTAATATGCAAGTTCTGGATTTTGTGTTTAATATGTGTTTCTAAAGTTTATGCCTTGGGTTTGGTTGAACTTTCTATAATTGTTAGTGTTTATTATTTGGTTATTTGATTGCTATGATTTGAGCAAGTTATTTAGCACTTTGACTCTTTAAATCATGATTAATCTGGTACCATTAATTGTGATTATCTAAGGTGTTGTTTCTGCAATGAAAATTGAGATTTAACACTAGTTCAAGAAGTGCTAAACCTAGGGAGTACACTCACGAAAGTAGAGGTGCACCTATGTGGTTTTTAGTGATTCATTTCATGTAATTTCACTGAAGAAATGAATTTGTAGCTAATTTCATAACCATGAGAATAGGTATGGATTAGTTATAAGTATAATTGATTCACTACGAAAGTAGGATTCAAATGCATAACGAAATTACACCATAATTAGTCTAGATGTAGTACTCAATGATCCAAATATAGCAGTTGCATGAGTAGTTAGGGATACCACAACCTAAGGAGCTTTTATTTGTTATTTTATATAATTTCAGTAGTTTAAATTTGTTATAATTCATTGATAGTCTAAATAATAGAGAAGCTTTAGTAATACCGGTAATTGTTCACTCTTCCCTGTGGGATCGACCCGATATATACCCTAAACTACTAGTTGACCTGTATACTTGCAGTGAACGGGTATAATTCGGTTTTTTTAAACTTGTACGTATGTAAAATACCCGTCACACTCAACAAACTAAAATAATTTTAATAGGTAAATACTTATTACTGATTACAACATTTGCAACTTCTAGATATTTGAGTTATTAACTCTTGATAAATCACATCATATGTGTTAGCCAACCTTTGCCTCTAAAACTTTATGACCTTGAATGTACTCAATAAGTCATAGATTTTAGTTAAGTTTTACCCATTGTTCTGAAATCTCATCTCATAGTAAAAACTCCTCATGCTAAAATAACATTAAGTGTACTCAACAAGTTGACTTGCATATGATTGTATTTTTACTATAATAATGGAAGGCAACTTTGATCTTGACTTAATATTTCAATTTGAGGGAATTTAGACATGTTTTATTTGCAATCGGTCTCATCTTATGAAGTATAGCATGCATATTCGTTCATCAATATAAATAAATAAACATAGTATAAAATAAACTACCAGAGATTATGTTTATCTCTGTGGATGATTATCGACTTTTTCTAGATTAGACTTTTTGACCAAAAAGGAAACTGGATAGTCAAACTAAAGGATTAAACATCTCTATGTCCTATACTCCTTTTGTATAACTACCATGGTGGAATTGGTGCCATCTTCTTCTCAATTGTACATTACAAATGTAGGACTATGCTACAGTGCCTATAGTTATGATAACGATATTAGGGAAACCTACTATTGTAGGTTTCTATTATCTTTAGTGACAAATCAAATTTTTTAGCGACCTTTTTAAATATTATATGTTAATAATTAATATTAACTTTAGTAAGTTTTTAATTAAAACTAGTAAGTATATGCCTGAAAGATAAGTTTTAGTCAGAAATAGAAATTTACACTTTGAGTAAATTAATTTACTTATTATTTGACAAAATTTACTTATATTTAAATTAAACTTACTAATACTAAAAGTAAAAAATGAACATATTTAAGTTAAAAAGTTACCCGTTTCTGAAAACGGTTTTGGGTTCCTGAAACGCTTTCGAGTTTCATCTCTTTAAAGTCATCTCCCTTCTTCTTACTTAGTTCTCAGTTCCAACGATACGATTGAATTCCCAGGCAAAGATTTCCACTTTGGTCTACACTTTCTCTTGGTTACAATTGAATAAATTTTCTCACTTCAAAATTTTCATCTTTAGTTCAAACTTTCCCTCTATCCTTTCTCATCGATCGACTGTTTTTGGGTGCTGCCATATGCAGACACAATAAAAGGGAGCATCTGTTACTTCGATTCGACTCATCATTTACGTTGGGAACAGGGTCCTCCGGGTGACCAATTAATAAATTCTCCGAATCTGATTCTGTTTTTTGGGTGTTGATCGGCTATTTTTGGGTGCTGCCATATGCAGACACAACAAAAGGATTTGCGACGGTGGTAGCCAATCAAAGAGCATATGAAAAATAGCAGTGACGAGATTAGACCATCATGTCCTCTTGAAATCGTTTGATTATATTGCTGTAATTTATTTATATTTCATTTGTTTTGTTTGTCAAGATTTTCTTGCGAAATCAAGGCTGAGAATTTGAAGATTTTATTGCAATTTTGGGGCTGAAAATGTCCACTGAAACATCTAGGAAATGGTTGTAGTTTTGATTGTCTACGGGTAAAATATGCTTAATAGCCATATGAAACATCTAGGAAAGGACTTGAGACTAGGCGTTTAAGTTAAATGTGATTAATTTGTGAATGCATATAAGATGTTTGGTGAAATGTCAAAGAGAAATTTCTGTGTTATGATTGCTACTCGGTGCGGGTGAAAATTAAAAGTTCTAATTGCCAAATGGAAATAGCAGTCAAATTGTTAAAAATCTGATGGGAGGCTTCTTAAATTACTCCTTTTTAAGCATACCATTCACTTTCAGCCGGCACATCCTACAAAATATCTGCACTGCAGTCCGCATTTGGGAAATTAATTCAAACCAAGATATCGGAAATATTTCCCCTAAGAATTACTCTGGATGCAAATACTAAAACTCTAAACAGAAATGATGTTTATGATTCTTTAACAAGTCAAGAAATAGATGACCAACCATTTTTATGGATCAGAATTTGTACTTACCAGTAAGTTCAGCTTGCCATCGAAGGTGGAAGAGACGTTCTTTATTAGTTCCTCTCTTTCTGTTCTTGAAGCCTTATCGCAAGTTGAACCATAGACTTTGAAACCCTTTGCTCCCCATTCTTGCAGCCTTTCATTAAGTTCCTTTTGGTTTCATGAACATGTGTATACTATGGCTCCAAATCCTGCTAACTCTTCCACTATGGAATGCCTGAAATTTTGGGTCAAATAGTTAAAATGGGGACATGCATTTTGGATGTTGCATTAAAGCTACTAGGGACATAATCGCACATATATACTAGAACAAGTGAATGAAGTAAGGATTTATGTATACGAAACGAGATATGACCGTGATTGAGTAGGTTTTTCTGCTCATTAAAAGTTGTCCAATTGGTTGTTAACAGTTAACATACCCTTTTGAGGAGTGAATGAGAAAACTAATGTTGAAATGAATTTACTAATTTTTTGATATAAATATAAATACCAGGAACTATATTTGAAGAAATTTGCTTACCCAATGCCTCTGGTGCCACCAGTAACAAGGGCAGTCATTCTATTAAGAGACCACCTACCACTCAATTGTTCACTTGCCATGCTTTCAATGGCTTCCGACTGGGTCGAGAAAAACGCAAGCTGGAGGAAAAGAAATGACCAGATTGATTTCTTATCATGACAAAGATGCAAGGATAGATGATACCTGTATATGTCCGCTACTTGTTAAACCACAAAAAGTACTTTAAGATTTTGTGAGATGGGAGGTCAGAGTTTTGAATCTTGTCTTCTATCAACTGTCACTTTATGTAATTTTTTTAAATCCAACAGGTGTCATAGGGCATCCGTCTAATTCAAAGGTAATTTAGTCTCTTTCTATTCCTAATAATCCCGTTAGAATTGTCCTTTTCCTCGTCATTTAGAAGCAAGAGTAGGTAAAGACATAGATTATTGACATTTGAAAAAAAATCTGCCAAAAGTATAATAATCATTGAAATCTAAAATCCATCACAATATTGCACTTAAGATAATGGTCAGCTGGCTGCAGCCCAATGGCATAAATATATCAATGGATAAATGTGGTTTTATTGACTAAGATTCCACTGGGGCCCTCTAACATTGTCCTTCAATTAAACAGAGAAAGTGTATGTATATATGTGGTTTGAAGGTCATATTAATGATTTGGGTTACTTGGCTTGGAAGTCTGTGGGAATCGGTCCAAGTTTCATCCATACATATTAATTACCACTGCTTACTTCCTAGGAAGGAGTCTTGCGCCACTCTCAATCATAAGATATGGAGAATTAAGATGACTCCAAGCTCCATAATAAGACAAGCATAGTGGTTGAAGTATTCATAAATACGATTATGTGTATTCTTTTTTTTTTTGGTCCAAAAAATACGACTTTGTGTGTTCAAGTCAAAAATTTGGGGGTTTACGCCAATGGGATAGGTAGCAAGTACAATCAAACTCATTTCTTGTAAACTTGTCATTACTAGCTAAAATACTCCAAATGAATGAAACCTGAGCAAGAAAGCACCGTCTTGGAGCTGCATGTTTGGTTCAATTACATTAGCATATACGCATCAATTAGAATGCATAATCTCTTGCCTAAATTAGAAGTATGTATGAATTTCATTAATATATAGAGTCATCGTGAATCCCTTCTTTTTGGTTCAAGGGTAACTGAAACAAAATAGGAAACAGTGTTGCAAGATATCTAGGTAAAACTATTCATTTCTCTTCTGTTGATAATATTGATCATCTACTTCAAACTGTTTGTTCTTACTCCTAAAGCTAGTATTGTTGGTTTACTGGGCAAAGAAGGTTTGGACTCTCTAGGATTCTTGGGGTTCTTCTTTTGTATGGCAGCCATATGCTTGATCTTTGATATTATTACTTATTAAATCTCAGATCATTCTTAGATATTTGAGAATATTATTAGATAATTTTAATATTGTCTTGATGATTGGAGAAGGGTGGTTTGGTTTCTCTGAGTTGTTCTTGTGGCTTTCAGCTTTATTCTTGATTTTTATTCTTATGTTCTCAAATAAATGAATTATCTACTTCGATTTTTTCGAGCATTAAAATTGGTACAGGTGGTTTAGTTTCTCACATGGCTTGTTCTGCTGCTAAAGCTTAGGGGCTTGAAGCACGCATATGTTTTACTGTTATTCTTGTCATCATTTGGTTATTTCCGCTTCCAGATATACTAAAACTGAAAGTCATGTTCTTTTTCAGGACTGGATATCTCAACGGGATGGAATAAGTGAAAGGAAGCAGGGAAGATTAGCATTAATCATGAAATTCCATATGGATGGTTCTAGTCAAACATGGGGTGCATCGGACACAGTCTCTCTTTTGGTCTTAGTTGTTATAGGTATTTTCTGATTGCGCTACTACTTTTGTAGTTGTGACCCTGTCACATTTTGTTCAGCTTAGTCAAGGACTATTATGCAGTAGTTGTTCTAATGCTTAACCATGATAAAACCTCGGTAGTTTTATATAAGCAGCTACTTATTACATGCTACATTTTGCTGTAAAGTACTATGGAGGATGCCCTTACCACATTAGTAGCGGTGTAACATCCATTTTGTCGTAGGAGCACGCACTCTTATTTATTTCTGCGAGCATTAGAAGTTTTTACTCCGAAAGGAATGTATCGTTTCGTTTCGACCAAAAAAAAAAGTGTGTTGCTTTCCTATATAGACTGACGGCACTTTCATGAGAGAGCATCGGCCTTTGTGAATTTAAGTGCCGCGATTTCCTCAGTAAGCCATTAGCAGAAGTCCAAACAAATAGTATCTTCCCACGTCCTCTACGAATAAACAACTAATCCACCTTTCTATTTAATGACAATTTGCCATTAGGAATAATGGGACAAACTTTTAGCTAGGCACCTGCATCATATTAACAATTAATTCCTGCATCCATGGACATAGAAGAACCAAGCAGCTCAACTTTCCAATCCCACCAAAAAAATGACAATGGATGGATCACTTTTCCTTTTATCACTTTTCATTTTTCAAAAAAATTTAAGAAAATTATATTTTAGCAATTGTTGTTATTGACACTTAATTGAAGTTCATTAAGAATAATTGAAGTTCCGATATCAATACTCTATTCAAATGTAAATATTCAACCTAAGTAACAAAATAAATGATAGCTAAACAAACGAAATATGCATTCAATTGATCGTGTTCAAACTACATATTCTGTTAATGGTTAGTATATATGAAATTGTGTTTTCCATTTGCAGAAAATTAATATGCATTTTATATCTACTAACGAATAAATTACCTATGTTTTGAACAAATCAAACCTAAACTTATGGTGTGATATGTATATAGTTGCTCACCTTTATACTTATGCCATCATCCTTTCTTCCACTTGCTTTTTAGTAGAGCAAATTTCTTTTGATTATATTTAGGGGTGGTAATTTTCGATAAGACCTGAAAAGACAATATGAACCTAACACGAAATTAATTGATTCGGATTGAGGTTTCGCGGGTTCGGGTCAGAATCGAGTCGAATCCGACGAACCCGAAAAGAAAACGGGTCGAATTCGGGTCAAACCGTGGGTGATCCGATACGACCCAATCACCTGTTTATGAATTAAAATTTATTTTACCTAACCAAACTAAGTTATTCTTTTTTTTTCAAAGGCATTAATCACTTAATCCTAAATGAATTTATTTAACTTATTTGAAGTTGAAATTATTATATTTGGACAAATAATGTATTATATTATTTTTTATTTGATACTGCTTTTATTTATTTTATATTTGGTTTGGAATAAA